>NW_028320876.1:0-74974 GCF_062004578.1 Staurois parvus | reverse complement strand
GAAAATGCGGCTGTTCAGTAATAAGATTTGGGTGCTGCAGGAACTGTACAGGCTGCCACTACTGACCTCCCTCAGAAAATACCGGTTGTCTGGCTGTGACTCTGGCCTGTAGGAGAGGATTTCTCTTAGAGGCAGCCAGACCAGCAGCTCAGCATTGGCCTCCGGTGTGTTGGTCTTCAGGCCTCGTATAGGAGGCCGCACAGCAGCCCTTCCCTGAACGGATGATGATCAGCAGCTGCTGTAGCCTGACGCTCATTGACTTCACTTTCTTTGTGCGGACATTCGTGGCAAAGATGCCGTCCCCTCCTCCCCTGTAACAGCGGCTGTATACACTTCTTGTATACAGGCTGAGCGCACCGTGATGATTTCCATCACATCCTATGGTGGCCGCTCTATAAATGGATCGCTGGGAGCTTAGGAAGCTGGCACTGGGGAGGGCAGGATTAGACCATGTCACTTGTGATTGAGGAAGGACAGGGGGTCTAAGGAACTGTTTGCGAAGTGAATGGGGGGTGTGCCATGTGTAGGCTAGGAGGAGGGCGCCCAGAAAAAGAAACAATAGTGGGTGTGCCATGTGTAGGCCTTCTGTCATGTCTAGGATGAGGGTCACTGCCTACAGTCCAGATCTGGTCTGATACAAATGTTATAAATGGAGTTGCAGTTCAGCGAGTACAATAAGTCTTTGATCCCTTACCAACCAACAATGATTCTGGCTCCCACAGACTGGCTATGTGCTCATGTGGTACACAGATCAGTCCTGTCAATCTAAGAAGGTCCTCCTACCAACGACTCGTTATGTGTATAAAAGACACCTGTCCACAGAATCTCTTTCCTCCATTCAAACCTCATCACCACCATGGGCAAGACCAAAGATCTGTCAGAGAATATCAGGGATAAGACTGAAGACCTGCGCAAGGCTGGAATGGACTACAAGACCATCAGCGAGAAGCTTGGTGAGGAGACAACTGGTGGAGCAATTATTCAGAAATGGAAGAAATACAAAATAACCATCAATCGCCGTCCTCGGGCTGGAGCTCTATGCAGGACTTTACCTCAAAGGTTCAGGATGGTCATGAGAAAAGTGAGGGACCAGCCCAGAACTACATGGGAGTAGCTTGTGAATGATCTCCAGGCAGTTGGGACCACAGTCACCAAACCAACCACTGGTAACACAATATGCTGCCATGGATTGAAATCCTGCCACGCCCACAAGGTCCCCCTCAAGAAGGCACATGTCCAGGCCCATCTGAAGCTTACCAATGAACATCTAAATGATTTAGAGAAGGATTGGGAGAGAGTGCTGTGGTCACATGAGACCAAAATGGAGCTCTTTGGCATTAACTCGACTCGCCGTGTTTGGAGGAAGAAAAATGCTGATTATGATCCTAAGAACACCATCCCTACAGTCCAGCATGGAGGTGGAGACATTATGCTTTTGTCAGGGATCCCCGCGATCCGTCCCTCGATGGTCCCGGCGCAGGCGCACTGCTCCTCCCAGTACACGGGCACTAGGTCCGGGCCGGCCGCGGCGTTCGAGTTCGCGCATGCGCAGTAGAAGCCGCGGCCGCCCGCTGGGCACCAATGGCAGCGCAGGGCGGGATATTTAAAGGTCCCTGAGCTGTCATTTCGTTGCCTTCTGGTCTTACCTGCATTCCTGATCCTGTGAACCTGTATCCTGTAAGTTATTGACCCGGATTGCTCTTGACCTTGCTGATTTCTCCTGCCCAGACCCTTGCTTGCCTGACCTCTCTCCCTGGATGCCCCTCTGTAGATCTGACCTCCTGTTGCTGACCTGGCGTGTGACCCGACGATTCTCTGCCTGCTCCCTTGTACCTTACCGTCCTCTACATTACCGACTCGGCCTGTCTGACTACGCACTTGCTCAGCCATCCATCCATCCATCCCATCAGGGTCACCCGACCTCCTCACATTTGGCTCTCCCTGGTTGGAACCCCTGGCGGACACCCCTACCACTGACAGGTGTGCTCAGTAGAGGCGACCTGGTCTCAGGGTACTACAAGTCCATCCCCACCATCAGGGGCCCTGGTGAACAAGTACCCTGGGGCTTAGATTCCGCGCTCTGGGCACGCCTGACCGGTGGAGTGCTAGTGGTGCCGTACGGCGGTCCCTCACAGTACCAGAAGGCCCATGACTGAGCCTCGAGGAGGACTCACCCCGTTGGACGAGGTGTGCAGGCACCTGTCTACCCTGACGCAAGCTGTAAACACATTACAGGACAGATGTCTGCAGATCGAGAATCGGTTTCAGGCCTGCACCATATCTGTTCCTGTTTCACAGGCCCCGGCTCCTGCACCTCCAGTTGCAGCAGCCCACGAGCCGGCTCCTGGGCCTCCCACATCACTCCCTATGGCGGAACCCCGAGTACCCTTACCCGAGCGCTTCCATGGGGATCGCACACGTTTTCGGTCATTTCGTGACTCTTGTCTGCTCTTTTTTGAACTACAGCCACGGACCTTTTTGACAGAGTCAGTGAAAGTGGGGTTTGTTGTCTCCCTGCTGCAGGGTGAACCCCAAGACTGGGCCCACCGACTAAGGGGAAACAATGACCCTCACCTGGTTTCGGTCGACAGCTTCTTTAACGCTATGGCCATCTTATATGATGACCCACAACGGGCGGCCTCGGCCGAGGCCACGTTATACGCACTCCGACAAGGTCGGCGCACGGCTGAGGAATACGCCTCTGACTTTAGGCGCTGGATGGGTGACACTCGTTGGAACGAGTTCGCACTTTTACACCAGTTTCGTATGGGCCTATCTGAGGCTCTGAAAGACGAGCTCGCCCGGGTAGAGGTGCCTGAGATATTAGAGGACTTGATTGCACTCACTATTAAAATTGACCGTAGGCTACGGGAGCGCAGATTGGAGAGGTCTGGTCAGGGTCGCGGAAATCCCTGGGGGTCATTTCAGGGATCCGGTCAACATACTAGGCCAAGCATCCAGAACCTGCCGGCTGAAGATGCCCCCGAACCCATGCAGCTAGGCCTGGCTCGGCCTAAACTATCGCCTGAGGAACACCAGCGCAGGACGCTCCCAGAATCTGTGCCTGTACTGCGGCGAAGCTGGTCACATGGTGCGTTCCTGCCCGCAGAAACTGAGTAAGTTCACCTCATCTTCTTTATCTGTTGCGATATGACCCCGTCCCAGTACTTAGTTGTTCCCCTCTCCTTTCAGCTTTCAGAAAGGACCGTGGAGGTGTCGGCCATAGTTGATTCGGGGGCATGCAGCTGTTTTGTGGATATCAATTTTGCTCACCAGCAGGGTATTCCCCTCCGCCCAAAGGAGAAGGGGTTTCACATCTTTTTAGCTGATGGTTCCCGGATAAAGTCAGGAGTAGTCAACCAGGAGACCCCTTCCATTATGACTTCCATTGCCGGTCAGCACCGGGAACTCCTCCGCCTGGATGCTATTGCATCACCCCTTTTCCCAGTCATTCTGGGGCTCCCTTGGTTGCGGGCCCATAACCCCCAAATTGACTGGGAAACTGGGGTTGTCTCGTTCCCTTCCCCATATTGTCGGGAACTGTGTCGAACTTCGGGCCCGGAGGTCCCCCAGGTTCTTCTGTGCTCTGAAGGGGATGACAGCCTGAAACAAGTGGTTCCTGCAGCCTATCACAAGTTCCTTGACGTGTTCAGTGAACGGGGAGCAGATGCTCTACCCCCCCACCGCCCATATGACTGTCCGATTGATCTGTTGCCCGGTTCTGAAATCCCGTTCGGACGAATTTTTCCCCTTTCTGAGCTGGAATTAGGGGCCCTGAAGGACTATATTGAGGATAGCCTCTGTAAGGGATTCATCCGTCCCTCCACTTCCCCAGCAGGTGCAGGGATCTTCTTTGTAGAAAAGAAGGACAAGACTTTGAGGCCATGCATTGACTATCGGGAGCTGAATAGGGTCACCATTAAAAATCGTTACCCATTACCTCTGGTACCTGAATTGTTCCAGAGCTTAAAGGCTGCGGTAGTGTTTACCAAGCTGGACTTAAGGGGAGCCTACAATTTGGTTCGCATAAGGGAGGGGGATGAGTAGAAGACGGCCTTCCGCACCCGATTCGGCCATTTTGAATACCTGGTCATGCCTTTCGGGTTATGCAATGCGCCAGCCACCTTCCAGCACTTTGTAAACGACATCTTTAGGGACTTCCTGGACATCTTTGTCATCGTCTACTTAGACGACATTTTGATTTTCTCATCCTCCCTGGGGGAGCACAGGGTACATGTAACAAAGGTGTTGGGGGCGGTTGCGGCAGCACGGGTTGTACGCTAAAGCAGAGAAATGCTGCTTTGAACAGACTAGCGTTACATTCCTGGGTCTGATTATCTCCACCACGGGGGTCGCAATGGACCCTCAGAAGGTCTCAGCGATCCTAGATTGGCCTGAACCCACGGACAGGAAAAGTGTCCAGCGTTTTATTGGGTTCGCAAATTTCTACCGGAAGTTCATCAAGAACTTCTCGGGTCTGGTCTCCCCTATCACTCAATTAACTAAGCTTGGGACGCGATTCAGATGGACGCCCGAGGCACAGGAAGCCTTTGAGGCACTAAAAAGGTTATTTACCTCGGCACCCATTCTGGGTCATCCCGACGCCTCCCTGCCCTACATCTTAGAAGTAGATGCATCTGAAAACGCGGTTGGCTCCATCCTTTCCCAGCGAAGGGCGCCAAGGAATTACTTCACCCAGTAGCATTCTTTTCACGGAAACTTACCCCGGCGGAGAGGAACTACGACATTGGGGATCGCGAACTACTGGCTATCAAAACCGCTTTAGAGGAATGGAGGTACCTGCTGGAAGGTGCCTCCCATCCCATCCTGATATTCACGGACCACAAGAACCTGGAATATCTGAGGACGGCCAAACGTCTACGCCCACGACAAGCAAGATGGGCATTGTTTTTCTCGAGGTTCCAGTTCCACATCACATACAGGCCCGGCTCAAAAAACACGAAGCCTGACGCATTGTCGCGCATGTATGAGGACACCAAGGAGATCCCAGTGCCCGACACTATTCTTCCGGCAGGGAATTTCTTGGCCCTTCAGACAAACCTTCGCTCCGAGATCCTGAGGGCGTCCACAGCAATGTCTACCTCCGATGGGGCCCCCCTCCAGAACAAGGAGGGATTCCTATGGAGGGAGGACCGGATTGTGGTGCCAGAGGATGCCCGAACCTTAGTCTTGGGACATTGCCATGATCACCCACTGGCAGGGCATTTTGGACCGGTCAAGACCCTGGAACTTCTCCGGCGTTCCTTCTGGTGGCCGGACATGGCCAAGGATTGTAAGATCTACGTGGGCTCCTGTGCCATCTGCCAGCGGAACAAGCCTTCAAGGAACAAGGCATGGGGCCTGCTACGTCCATTGCCCATCCCTGAACGGCCCTGGCAGAGAATCTCCATGGACTTCATAGTCGAGCTCCCTCCTTCGCTGGACCACACAGCAATTCTCGTGGTTGTGGACCGCTTATCCAAGATGGCCCATTTCATCCCCTTACGGAAGACTCCATCTGCAGCCGAGACGGCACAAGTCTTTATTCGAGAGATCGTTAGACTGCATGGGGTTCCCGAAGACATCGTCTCGGACCGAGGGGTGCAGTTTACCTCGCGGTTTTGGAGGGCGCTGTGCAAAGCCCTGGATATCAAGCTGTCTCTTTCCTCGGCATTTCACCCTCAGACCAATGGCCAGACCGAGAGGACCAATCAGACCCTGGAGCAATACCTGCGATGCTACACATCATTCTCTCAGGACGACTGGGCGCCACTCCTCCCTTTGGCAGAATTCGCGTACAACAACGCTTGCCATTCAGCAACTGGGCAGTCCCCGTTCTTCGCCAACTATGGGTTTCATCCGGTCTTCCTCCCGGACTTGGTCCCGGAATGCCCGATTCCAGCGACGCAGGATGCACTGACCTTCTTCACCTCCAACAATAAGAAATTACAGGAAGCCATCCGTCAAGCCCAAGAAGACTACAAGAAGGCTTTCAATAGGAAGCGAAGAGGGAACCTGGTGTTGCAGCCCGGAGAGAAGGTTTGGCTGGCTACGTCAAACTTGAGGATGCTTTGCCCGTCGAAGAAGTTGGGACCTAAATTCATAGGCCCTTTTTGCATCAAACGGATGGTCAATGAGGTGGCCTATGAACTTGTTCTCCCTGACACACTCAAGATCCACCCTGTCTTCCACGTGTCCCTGTTGAAACCGGTAGTCCCTGATGCCTTCCCGGAACGGGAATCCAGGCCCCCGGAGGCCGTAACGGTTGAAGAGGAAGAGGAATTCGAGGTGGAGGCAATCTTGAAGTGCCGTCGAAGGGGGGGCCAGACCCAATTTCTCATCAAGTGGAAGGGCTACGGCCCTGAGGACAATTCGTGGGAACCAGCCCATAATGTCCATGCACCTAGGCTTGTCCGGAGGTTTCTTTGTGATCACCCGTGGTGGAGAGATCGGGTGGGCATCCGGAGGTTGCCCGTAGGGGGGGGGCAATGTCAGGGATCCCCGCGATCCGTCCCTCGATGGTCCCGGCGCAGGCGCACTGCTCCTCCCAGTACACGGGCACTAGGTCCGGGCCGGCCGCGGCGTTCGAGTTCGCGCATGCGCAGTAGAAGCCGCGGCCGCCCGCTGGGCACCAATGGCAGCGCAGGGCGGGATATTTAAAGGTCCCTGAGCTGTCATTTCGTTGCCTTCTGGTCTTACCTGCATTCCTGATCCTGTGAACCTGTATCCTGTAAGTTATTGACCCGGATTGCTCTTGACCTTGCTGATTTCTCCTGCCCAGACCCTTGCTTGCCTGACCTCTCTCCCTGGATGCCTCTCTGTAGATCTGACCTCCTGTTGCTGACCTGGCGTGTGACCCGACGATTCTCTGCCTGCTCCCTTGTACCTTACCGTCCTCTACATTACCGACTCGGCCTGTCTGACTACGCACTTGCTCAGCCATCCATCCATCCATCCCATCAGGGTCACCCGACCTCCTCACATTTGGCTCTCCCTGGTTGGAACCCCTGGCGGACACCCCTACCACTGACAGGTGTGCTCAGTAGAGGCGACCTGGTCTCAGGGTACTACAAGTCCATCCCCACCATCAGGGGCCCTGGTGAACAAGTACCCTGGGGCTTAGATTCCGCGCTCTGGGCACGCCTGACCGGTGGAGTGCTAGTGGTGCCGCTCGGCGGTCCCTCACAGCTTTGGGGCTATTTCTCTGCTAAAGGTACTAAAGGACTTTGCCACATTGAGGGGCCAATGGACGGGGCCACGTATTGTAAGATATTGGATGAAAACCTTCTTCCCTCAACCAGAACACTGAAGATGGGTCGTGAATGGGTCTTCCAGCATGGCAATGACCCAAAACATACTGCCAAGGCAACAAAGGCGTGGCTCAAGAAGAAGGTCATGGAGTGGCCTAGGCAGTCTCCAGACCTTAATCCTACAGAATATTTATGGAGGGAGCTGTAACTTCGAGTTGCCAAGCGACAGCCAAGAAACCTGAAGGATTTAGAGAAGATCTGTAAAGAAGAGTGGATCGAAATCCCTCCTGAGATGTGTGCAAACCTGGGAACCAACTACAAGAAACGTCTCACCTCTGCGCTCACGGACAAGGGTTCCTCCACCAACTGCAAGAAATGTCTCACCTCTGTGCTGGCCAACAAGGGTTCCTCCACCAACTACAAGAAACGTCTCACCTCTGTGCTCATGGACAAGGGTTCCTCCACCAACTGCGAGAAATGTCTCACCTCTGTGCTGGCCGACAAGGGTTCCTCCACCAACTACAAGGAACGTCTTACCTCTGCGCTCACCAACAAGGGTTCCTCCACCAACTACAAGGAACGTCTTACCTCTGCGCTCACCAACAAGGGTTCCTCCACCAACTACAAGAGACGTCTCACCTCTGTGCTCACCAACAAGGGTTCCTCCACCAACTACAAGGAACGTCTTACCTCTGCGCTCACCAACAAGGGTTTCTCCACCAACTACAAGAGACGTCTCACCTCTGCGCTCGCCGATAAGGGTTCCTCCACCAACTACAAGAGACGTCTCACCTCTGTGCTCGCCGACAAGGGTTCCTCCACCAACTACAAGAGCCGTCTGACCTCTGTGCTCGCCGACAAGGGTTCCTCCACCAACTACAAGAGCCGTCTGACCTCTGTGCTCACCAACAAGGGTTCCTCCACCAACTACAAGAGCCGTCTGACCTCTGTGCTCGCCAACAAGGGATCCTCCACCAACTACAGGAAACGTCTCATCTCTGCGCTCGCCAACAAGGGTTCCTCCACCAACTACAAGAGACGTCTGACCTCTGTGCTCGCCGACAAGGGTTCCTCCACCAACTACAGGAAACGTCTCATCTCTGTGCTCGCCAACAAGGGTTCCTCCATCAACTACAAGAGCCGTCTCACCTCTGTGCTCGCCAACAAGGGTTCCTCCACCAACTACAAGAGACGTCTGACCTCTGTGCTCGCCAACAAGGGTTCCTCCACCAACTACAAGAGACGTCTGACCTCTGTGCTCGCCGACAAGGGTTCCTCCACCAACTACAAGGAACATCTCACCTCTGTGCTCGCCAACAAGGGTTCCTCCACCAACTACAAGACACGTCTCACCTCTGTGCTCACCAACAAGGGTTCCTCCACCAACTACAAGGAACATCTCACCTCTGTGCTCACCAGCAAGGGTTCCTCCACCAACTACAGGAAACGTCTCATCTCTGTGCTCGCCAACAAGGGTTCCTCCACCAACTACAGGAAACGTCTCATCTCTGTGCTCGCCAACAAGGGTTCCTCCACCAACTACAAGAGACGTCTGACCTCTGTGCTCGCCAACAAGGGTTCCTCCACCAACTACAGGAAACGTCTCATCTCTGTGCTCACCAACAAGGGTTCCTCCACCAACTACAAGAGACGTCTGACCTCTGTGCTCGCCAACAAGGGTTCCTCCATCGAGTACTAAGTCATGTTCTGTATTCCCAGAACTGCAACTCCATTTCTAACATTTGTATCGTGTTGTTTCTGGATGTTCGGTAGATATTCTGTCTCTATCATTTTATATACACCTAAGTTAGAAATTAGACCCCTCATTTGCTGTAAGTGGGTGAACTGACATAATCTGCAGGGGAGCAAATCATTATTCTCCCCACTGTTGATGCTTCTTCCTGGGGGCCACCACCATCTTCAATCTCTTCTCCTTTTTGGCAGAAGCAAACTAGTACACAGTAACCACAAATGTCCCATCAGCTTCCATCGTCTGCATGGAGTATAGTGTATGTCACTGTGTAGTCTGCATGAAGTACGTCTGGGCAGGGCCTGTATTTGTATACATGTTTGGGGGTAGGGTGTGCACGATCGGAGTGCTGTGTCTTGGCCTTGGAGGATGATGTCCCCTCCATCCCCTCTACACACTGGCACCCGCTGAACTGGTCCCGGGCCCGCAGATGGGCAAGCAGAGCCCAGGAGACATCACAGGGAGGGAGGAGGTACGTGGGGGGGGCGGAGGCTGGCAGTGTAGTGGGCTGTGTGGAAGCAATCGGGTGGTAGCACTGCCACCGGAATGCTTTCATCTGACAGGTGAGGCCGCTTTAAAAAAAAAAACTACCTGCCCAGAACTACATGTCCCCGCATTGGGCGATGCACATTGAACATCTCTGCATCGGTTCATGGTAGGTTTGTGCGGTTTTGTGCCATAACAAATGAACCCAGATGTTAATTTTTGCACAAATGATTGGTATATTCTAGTATTTAATACTGCGGGGTGCAAAGGGGGCGGGGTTTCATCAAATAAAAACAAGCTGTTAGAACTAAAAAGCAGGACAGCACAAATAGGAATTTTACAGCACAAACCCGTCGGCCCGCTTTCATGATTGGTGGATGCTTTAGCTGGGCTCAGTGACCTTTAATGAATAGTAAGTAACTGAAAAACAAAAAGCAGTAGAAGTGAGATTGAAACCGCAACAACCAGCCCAATAGTGGCACCAAGATGGCGCCAACCAGCCCAATAGTGGCACCATGATGGTGCCAACCAGCCCAATAGTGGCACCAACCAGCCCAATAGTGGCACCAACCAGCCCAAAGGTGGCACCAACCAGCCCAATAGTGGCACCATGATGGTGCCAACCAGCCCAATAGTGGCACCATGATGGCACCAACCAGCCCAAAGACGGCACCAACCAGCCCCAAAGACGGCGCCAACTAGCCCAATGAAGGCACCAACCAGCCCAATGACGGCACCAACCAGCCCAAAGGTGGCACCATGATGGCACCAACCAGCCCAAAGATGGCACCAACCAGCCCAAAGATGGCACAAAGGCGGTCCCAACCAGTTCAAAGATGGCACCATGATGGCACCAACCAGCCCAGTGAAAGCACCAACCAGCCCAATAGTGGCACCAACCAGCCCAAAGATGGCACAAAGGCGGTCCCAACCAGCTCAAAGATGGCACCAACCAGCCTAAAGGCGGCACCACCCCTATGCTTTCATGTGTTTTGTGGGAGGTGGGGTGAGCTTTATTAAATCAATAATAACTTGAAAACAAGCAGAGTAAAGCGGCACGACCAGCACTAACGGTATATTTGTAAGATTTAATACCACGGGGTGCAAAGTGGGCGGGGTTTGATCAAATGAAAACAAGCTGTTATAACTAAAAGACCAGAAGCGCACAAATGAGAATTTTAGCGGCACAACCGCGGCACCGACCAGCCCACCCGGTTTTCTGTCTTTCGGCTCTTGTAGGGGGAAGGGTGACGCCATCATCTGAAAAAAAACAATTTGCTAATATCTCAAAAGTGGCACAAGAGAAACACCCCGGAGTTTGTATTTGTTCTGATTTTAGGGGGGGGGGGCAGCTTCCCTGAGCTAATGTGGGTTGTCAGAAGCTACAGCCACATACTAATGGTGGCCCTTGGCAGGACCCGGATCTGTAAAGTCCCATCTTGTGGCCGTGTGCAGACTCCAGCTCGGCAGGTTTCGTTCCGTAGGATTCCCAGAGGTCGGGTGTCATACCAGGAATCCCGAATTCACAGAGTAAAGGGACGATCGGTAGACAGGAGGTGGCACATCGCTTGTGTTATCTTCATCCTCTTCCTCACTCTCCGTCCCGGAATCATCTGTCCCGGAATACAGGCGGGGGAAGGGTTTTCTGATGGCCGGTGTCTCCAGGACGGGTGATAATGAGATCTGGTTCTGCCGGACACTGTACAGGATGTGAGGAGAGGGCCGTGCTGGTGGGATTTGAGACCTGGATATGGGACGGGCTATGAAGCTGGATACGGCGCTGTCACTGTCTGAACTTTTCATGGCATGAAGTTGTCCTCCAGAGAGATTGTCCACCCTGTTGGCAGGAATGAAGGCCACAGATTCAGTATATTGGCCACTGGCAATAGTAAAGTCACATTCATACATTTCCTGGGAAGGGTTTACCTGGTGGGGTCATACAACTCGGCATCGCGCCACTTTCCCCGACTCTGCTGGTGAAGGCACAGGACCAGAGCGAAGAGCGCCAGGAGGACCAGACCCATGATAAGAGTGATGGTGATGGCGGCAAATATGCCCATCGTGCCAATTCCTCCTGCAACACAGGACAGTCCCACCATTGTCAGCCAATCTACCATTTCATTGCTGAATATTTCTCCTCTGATCCCTTAGAAAGCATTTCATATCCACCATCCCTCACTGATCGTAAATGTGATCTTCTGCGACTAGGACACAAGTGAGGGGTGGTGGATCTCCAGGATGGGATCCTATGACACAAGTGAGGGGTGGTGGATCTCTAGGATGGGATCCTATGACACAAGTGAGGGATGGATCTCTAGGATGGGATCCTATGACACAAGTGAGGCATGGTGGATCTATAGGATGGGATCCTATGACACAAGTGAGGGGTGGTGGATCTATAGGATGGGATCCTATGACACAAGTGAAGGATGGTGGATCTCTAGGATGGGATCCTATGACACAAGTGAGGGATGGTGGATCTCTAGGATGGGATCCTATGACACAAGTGAGGCATGGTGGATCTATAGGATGGGATCCTATGACACAAGTGAGGGATGGATCTCTAGGATGGGATCCTATGACACAAGTGAGGCATGGTGGATCTCTAGGATGGGATCTTATGACACAAGTGAGGGATGGTGGATCTCTAGGATGGGATCCTATGACACAAGTGAAGGATGGTGGATCTCTAGGATGGGATCCTATGACACAAGTGAGGGATGGTGGATCTCTAGGATGGGATCCTATGACACAAGTGAGGCGTGGTGGATCTCTAGGATGGGATCCTATGACACAAGTGAGGGGTGGTGGATCTCTAGGATGGGATCCTATGACACAAGTGAGGGATGGATCTCTAGGATGGGATCTTATGACACAAGTGAAGGATGGTGGATCTCTAGAATTTGATCCTCTGCTCCTATCACACAAGTGAGGGATGGTGGATCTCTAGGATGAGATCCTATGACACAAGTGAGGGATGGTGGATCTCTAGGATGGGATCCTATGACACAAGTGAGGGATGGTGCATCTCTAGGATGGGATCCTATGACACAAGTGAGGGATGGATCTCTAGGATGGGATCTTATGACACAAGTGAAGGATGGTGGATCTCTAGAATTTGATCCTCTGCTCCTATCACACAAGTGAGGGATGGTGGATCTCTAGGATGAGATCCTATGACACAAGTGAGGGATGGTGGATCTCTAGGATGGGATCCTATGACACAAGTGAGGGATGGTGCATCTCTAGGATGGGATCCTATGACACAAGTGAGGGATGGATCTCTAGGATGTGATCCTATGACACAAGTGAGGGATGGTGGATCTCTAGGATGAGATCCTATGACACAAGTGAGGGGTGGTGGATCTCTAGGATGTGATCCTATGACACAAGTGAGGGATGGATCTCTAGGATGTGATCCTATGACACAAGTGAGGCGTGGTGGATCTCTAGGATGGGATCCTATGACACAAGTGAGGGGTGGTGGATCTCTAGGATGGGATCCTATGACACAAGTGAGGGATGGATCTCTAGGATGGGATCTTATGACACAAGTGAAGGATGGTGGATCTCTAGAATTTGATCCTCTGCTCCTATCACACAAGTGAGGGATGGTGGATCTCTAGGATGAGATCCTATGACACAAGTGAGGGATGGTGGATCTCTAGGATGGGATCCTATGACACAAGTGAGGGATGGTGCATCTCTAGGATGGGATCCTATGACACAAGTGAGGGATGGATCTCTAGGATGGGATCTTATGACACAAGTGAAGGATGGTGGATCTCTAGAATTTGATCCTCTGCTCCTATCACACAAGTGAGGGATGGTGGATCTCTAGGATGAGATCCTATGACACAAGTGAGGGATGGTGGATCTCTAGGATGGGATCCTATGACACAAGTGAGGGATGGTGCATCTCTAGGATGGGATCCTATGACACAAGTGAGGGATGGATCTCTAGGATGTGATCCTATGACACAAGTGAGGGATGGTGGATCTCTAGGATGAGATCCTATGACACAAGTGAGGGATGGTGGATCTCTAAGATGTGATCCTCGGGCCAGTAGGACACACGTTAGAATGGTGGATCTCTATAGTGGGATCTGCTACTAGGACACAAGTGAGGGATGGTGGATCTCCAGAATGTGATCGTCAGCCACTGTGACACAAGTGAGGGATGGTGGATCTCCAGAATGTGATTCTCGGCCACTGTGACACAAGTGAGGGATGGTGGATCTCCAGAATGTGATTCTCGGCCACCATGACACAAGTGAGGGATGGTGGATCTCCAGAATGTGATTCCTGGCCACTAGGACACAAGTGAGGGATGGTGGATCTCCAGAATGTGATTCTCGGCCACCGTGACACAAGTGAGGGATGGTGGATCTCCAGAATGTGATTCTCGGCCACCATGACACAAGTGAGGGATGGTGGATCTCCAGAATGTGATTCCTGGCCACTAGGACACAAGGGAGGGATGGTGGATCTCCAGAATGTGATTCCTGGCCACTAGGACACAAGGGAGGGATGGTGGATCTCCAGAATGTGATTCCCGGCCACTAGGACTCCCTCTCCAGCCATTAGGAAGGGCAGAAGCTGTGACATGAGGAAGCAGAGCCCAGCCCCCAGCAAGATGGCCGCCTCCGTACAGAGACACAGAGCAGAAGAACACACGGGGAGTCAGAGAGGGAAATGCTGCAGAGAGACCACCGGCAGCCCTGGTGACCGGTCCTCTACAATATCTGATCTCCACCCAGGGGCGGACTGACAACTCATGGGGCCCCCGGGCAATAGGGGATCATGGGGCCCCTGTGTCCTTGCCCAAACTCAAAAAAGCCTATGAAAAAGGTACCAGGGGCATCTCATGGGGCCCCCTACTGACCCCGGGCCCTCGGACAGTGCCCAAGTTTCCAAATGGTCAGTTCGCCCATCTCCACCCCTCACACAATGAATATCTCCTATGTCAGTGTTCACTACATCAAGAAAAACAAAAATAAGTGAGCGCTCGAATGAATATAATAATGAGCAGCAGCTGTACACCAAAAAAGGCACCGTATCAAACCTTCAAAGACATAAATGTAAAAGGGGGTGCAGCGCTATATAACTTAGCAAATAGTGATAAATCAAACACAGATGATAATGAAAACGGTGACTGTGTGTTAATAAAGCCACTGAATGGTGGCTATGAAGTGAGGGAAGGGAAACAGTCCAATGGAGGAGTGCTCTTAAGATCCAGGATGATCCTCAGACGTCCAATATTAGGAACCGTCAGGTGATAAAAAGTGTAAAGATTGCGCACTCACCAGATACGCAATCTTTATGCGCATTTGTGTATAATATCACTGGACCTCCTGTGTCATCATCCTGGTCTGGTCAGATCTGGTCAGCATATCCTTCTTTGCCTGGTACCCGGATAGATGCAGCTATTCCATGGATCTGGCTGGTTCCCACCAGAACTCAAATAAATAGAAAGGGCCCCATAGTGTGATATCCTCAGGTATCTTTATTATAGGCACAGGATAGCAGGAAATCCAACATACAAAATAGTACTGACCCAGATGCAAATCAAAGATGGCCGCCGGGGCCCCTCGTGGCGCCGGCGGTGAGGCGTCCAACCTGCTGTACCTTTCACTGACGCGTTTCGAGCTTTCACCTACTTCCCATCACACTTGTGATCACAACCCCCCCCACCCGTGACTTGTTGAAGTGCTGCAGCCCGGAGCAGGGTTTCCCAGGACTGGGGATGATCACAAGTGTGATGGGAAGTAGGTGAAAGCTCGAAACGCGTCAGTGAAAGGTACAGCAGGTTGGACGCCTCACCGCCGGCGCCACGAGGGGCCCCGGCGGCCATCTTTGATTTGCATCTGGGTCAGTACTATTTTGTATGTTGGATTTCCTGCTATCCTGTGCCTATAATAAAGATACCTGAGGATATCACACTATGGGGCCCTTTCTATTTATTTGAGTTCTGGTGGGAACCAGCCAGATCCATGGAATAGCTGCATCTATCCGGGTACCAGGCAAAGAAGGATATGCTGACCAGATCTGACCAGACCAGGATGATGACACAGGAGGTCCAGTGATATTATACACAAATGCGCATAAAGATTGCGTATCTGGTGAGTGCGCAATCTTTACACTTTTTATCACCTGACGGTTCCTAATATTGGACGTCTGAGGATCATCCTGGATCTTAAGAGCACTCCTCCATTGGACTGTTTCCCTTCCCTCACTTCATAGCCACCATTCAGTGGCTTTATTAACACACAGTCACCGTTTTCATTATCATCTGTGTTTGATTTATCACTATTTGCTAAGTTATATAGCGCTGCACCCCTCACTACATCACTCACCGGCATGAATACGGAGCTCTATGGCGCAGGACTGAGATCCCAGCTGATTGGTTGCTGTACAGCGATACAGACCGGACGTCCCCAGTGTGATGTTTGTCAGGGTGGCGGAACCCCGAGAATCTGCTGGAACAAGACAGGTCAGCGGAATCTGTACCAGCCTGGTGACACTACATGGCAGTATTCACTACATGATGCCGGCTATGACACCCCACAGTATTCACTACATGATGCCGGCTATGACACCCCACAGTATTCACTACTATGACACCCCCACAGTATTCACTACTATGACACCCCACAGTATTCACTACTATGACACCCCCACAGTATTCACTACATGATGCCGGCTATGACACCCCCACAGTATTCACTACTATGACACCCCCACAGTATTCACTACATGATGCCGGCTATGACACCCTCACAGTATTCACTACTATGACACCCCCACAGTATTCACTACATGATGCCGGCTATGACACCCCACAGTATTCACTACATGATGCCGGCTATGACACCCCACAGTATTCACTACATGATGCCGGCTATGACACCCCACAGTATTCACTACTATGACACCCCCACAGTATTCACTACATGATGCCGGCTATGACACCCCACAGTATTCACTACATGATGCCGGCTATGACACCCCACAGTATTCACTACATGATGCCGGCTATGACACCCCACAGTATTCACTACTATGACACCCCCACAGTATTCACTACTATGACACCCCACAGTATTCACTACTATGACACCCCCACAGTATTCACTACATGATGCCGGCTATGACACCCCCACAGTATTCACTACTATGACACCCCCACAGTATTCACTACATGATGCCGGCTATGACACCCTCACAGTATTCACTACTATGACACCCCCACAGTATTCACTACATGATGCCGGCTATGACACCCCACAGTATTCACTACATGATGCCGGCTATGACACCCCACAGTATTCACTACATGATGCCGGCTATGACACCCCACAGTATTCACGACATGGTGCCGGCTATGACACCCCACAGTATTCACTACTATGACACCCCACAGTATTCACTACATGATGCCGGCTATGACACCCCACAGTATTCACTACTATGACACCCCCACAGTATTCACTACATGGTGCCGGCTATGACACCCCACAGTATTCACTACTATGACACCCTCACAGTATTCACTACATGGTGCCAGCTATGACACCCCACAGTATTCACTACTATGACACCCCACAGTATTCACTACATGATGCCGGCTATGACACCCCACAGTATTCACTACTATGACACCCCCACAGTATTCACTACATGGTGCCGGCTATGACACCCCACAGTATTCACTACTATGACACCCTCACAGTATTCACTACATGGTGCCAGCTATGACACCCCACAGTATTCACTACTATGACACCCCACAGTATTCACTACATGATGCCGGCTATGACACCCCACAGTATTCACTACTATGACACCCCACAGTATTCACTACTATGACACCCTCACAGTATTCACTACATGATGCCGGCTATGACACCCCACAGTATTCACTACATGATGCCGGCTATGACACCCCACAGTATTCACTACTATGACACCCTCACAGTATTCACTACATGATGCCGACTATGACACCCCACAGTATTCACTACTATGACACCCCCACAGTATTCACTACATGGTGCCGGCTATGACACCCCACAGTATTCACTACATGATGCCGGCTATGACACCCCACAGTATTCACTACATGATGCCGGCTATGACACCCCACAGTATTCACTACTATGACACCCTCACAGTATTCACTACATGATGCCGGCTATGACACCCCCACAGTATCCACTACATGGTACCGGCTATGACACCCCCACAGTATTCACTACTATGACACCCCCACAGTATCCACTACATGGTACCGGCTATGACACCCCTACAAGACTGGCGTGGGTGACGGTTGGCGTGCACACAGGTCATGTGACCACAGGCAGCAAAAGGACTGATTGTCATGTGATCAGTGGCTATGACCTGATTGGCTATGTCCTCCCTCTCTGGCCACCCTGGAGCTGATTTAGAACAGGGTTGTCAGTCGTTGTCATAGGAACAATCCAATGAGAAGGGCGGCTCCCTGACATTGCACTGCATTATGGGGACATGGGGAGAATGCTGCCACCTGCTGGACATCTGCAGGACTACCTCTGATCTTTAACCTGCAGGACAGGTGCTCCAGGATCCTCTGGCCACTCCCTGTTCTTAGTGTAGGCTCCTCCCATATATTGGGTCCAGGGGTTGAGGCTCACCTTCCTGGCGGGTGATGAGTAGTTGACCATCGGGGGGGATTTTCTCCCATCTGAAGCGGGGAGCCGGGATCCCTTCTGTCACCGAGCAGCGGAGGTGAATACTGCCCCCTTCCTGACCATGGCCATCGCTGGAACAGTCTGGGATGGAAGGAGGGACTGTGGGGGAGAGAAGTCATGTGACCATCAGAGGAGGACTATGGAGTCCAGTGAAGAAGCAGAAGGTTGTGGTCAGGACGACATCTAGCCACTACACACAATGCCGGGACTGTGGGGGAGAGAAGTCATGTGACCATCAGAGGAGGACTATGGGAGAGAAAAGTCATGTGACCATCAGAGGCGGACTATGGAGTCCAGGGTGAAGAAGGTTGAGGTCTACTGTGGTCAGGCCACTACACACAATGCCACCAGAGCAGGCCCTCCCGTACTCGCACTCCGACTTACCGAGCACAGTGAGTCCCACCAGGCCGATGTTGGGTGTGGCCCCATCTGGGGGGTTGATGACGGTGCACTGGTATGTGCCGGTGTCCCATACACGCGTGTGGTTGATGAAGATACTGGCGTCCTGGGTGGGACGGAAGGCAAATTTCACTCGGCCCAAATATTCCGTCAGACTTTCCACAATCTGCCCCTGTTCATAGGCAATGACCTGCCGGAGGGAGCACACAGGAGCTTACACTTCTTTCCCAGAATCCCCTTCTGTCACATGACTACCCTGCAGGATCCATCCTGGTGACATCACTGCCCCGCCTCTCCATGTCATCCAATCAGGGAGCGCTTCGCATTCATTGAGATACTATGGGGGGCCGACCTACAGCTGTGATCGAGGTAGGTCCCCCTCACCCCCACATGGAGGGGGCCTCAGCGGGGCCCCCTTCTTACTCACCTGCAGCGGGTGTTTCGGCTCCACCAGAGGAGTGACCGTCCAGATGATGTTCAGGCGGTTGAGCGCGGCCGTGGTTCGGAACGCGCAGGGGAGGAGAGCCGTTCCACCTCTGGTCACATGGACGCTCGGTGTGTTCACCGTCACCTGCACCGCGCCGACGGCTGCCAGAACCATACACAGAATATATATTGGGGGGTCTGTATATATAGGGGGTCTCTGTATATAGGGGGTCTCTGTATATATAGGAGGTCTGTATATATGGGGGGTCTGTATATATAGGGGGGTCTGTATATAGGGGGTCTGTATATATAGGTCTGTATATATAGGGGGGTCTGTATATATAGGAGGTCTGTATATATGGGGGGTCTGTATATATAGGGGGGTCTGTATATAGGGGGTCTCTGTATATATAGGAGGTCTGTATATATAAGGGGGTCTGTATATATAGGTCTGTATATATAGGGGGGTCTGTATATATAGGAGGTCTCTGTATATAAGGGGTCTGTATATATAGGGGGTCTCTGTATATAGGGGGTCTGTATATAGGGGGTCTCTGTATATGGGGGGTCTGTATATATAGGGGGTCTCTGTATATAGGGGGGTCTGTATATATAGGGGGTCTCTGTATATAGGGGGTCTGTATATAGGGGGGTCTGTATATATAGGGGGTCTCTGTATATAGGGGGTCTGTATATAGGGGGTCTCTGTATATAGGGGGTCTCTGTATATAGGGGGTCTTTATATATAGGGGGTCTCTGTAAATAGGGGGGTCTGTATAAAGGGGGTCTCTGTATAGGGGGTTCTCTGTATATAGGGGGCCTGTATATAGGGGGCCTGTATATAGGGGGTCTCTGTATATAGGGGGTTTTATATAGGGGTCTGTATATAGGGGGTCTCTGTATATAGGGGTCTGTATATAGGGGGTCTCTGTATATAGGGGTCTGTATATAGGGGTCTGTATATAGGGGTTCTCTGTATATAGGAAGTCTGTATATAGGGGAGCTCTGTATATAGGGGTCTGTATATAGGGGGTCTCTGTATATAGGGGGTCTCTGTATATAGGGGGTCTGTATATAGGGGGTCTCTGTATATAGGGGTCTGTATATAGGGGGTCTCTGTATATAGGGGGTCTCTGTATATAGGGGGTCTGTATATAGGGTGTCTCTGTACAGGGTGGTCTGTATATAGGGGGTCTCTGTATATAGGGGTGTCTCTGTATAGGGGGTGTCTCTGTATAGGGGGGTCTGTATATAGGGGGTCTCTGTATATAAGGGGTCCATATATAGGGGGTGTCTCTGTATAGGGGGGTCTGTATATAGGGGAGCTCTGTATAGGGGGTCTCTGTATATAGGGGGTATCTGTAGAGGGGTCTGTATATAGGGGGTGTCTATACGGGGGTCTGTATATAGGGTGGTCTCTGTATGGGGGTCTCTGTATAAAGTGAGTCTGTATATAGGGGGTCTCTGTATAGGGGGGTCTGTATATAGGGGGTCTCTGTATAAAGGGAGTCTGTATATAGGGGGTGTCTCTGTATAGGGGGTCTCTGCATATAGGGGGTCTGTATATAGGGGGTGTCTCTGTATAGGGGGTCTGTATATAGGGGGGTCTCTGTATGGGGGTCTGTATATAGGGGGTGTCTGAATATAGGGGGGTGTCTTTGTATAGGGGTCTGTATATAGGGGTCTCTGTATAGGGGTGTCTCTAAATAGGGGGTGTCTCTGTATAGGGGGTCTGTATATGGGGTGGTGTCTTTGTATAGGGGGTCTTTATATAGGGGAGTGTCTCTGTATATGGGGGTCTGTATATAGGGGAGTGTCTCTGTATGGGGGTCTGTATATAGGGGGGTGTCTCTGTATATGGGGGTCTGTATATAAGGGAGTTGTCTCTGTATAGGGGGTCTGTATATGGGGGTCTGTATATAGGGGGTGTCTCTGTATAGGGGTGTCTCTAAATAGGGGGTGTCTCTGTATAGGGGGTCTGTATATGGGGTGGTGTCTTTGTATAGGGGGTCTTTATATAGGGGAGTTGTCTCTGTATATGGGGGTCTGTATATAGGGGGGTGTCTCTGTATATGGGGGTCTGTATATAGGGGAGTGTCTCTGTATATGGGAGTCTGTATATAGGGGTGTGTCTCTGTATAGGGGGTCTGTATATAGAGGCGTGTCTCTGTATATGGGGGTCTGTATATAGGGGGGTGTCTCTGTATATGGGGGTCTGTATATAGGGGAGTTGTCTCTGTATATGGGGGTCTGTATATAGGGGGGTGTCTCTGTATATGGGGGTCTGTATATAGGGGAGTTGTCTCTGTATATGGGGGTCTGTATATAGGGGGGTGTCTCTGTATATGGGGGTCTGTATATAAGGGAGTGTCTCTGTATATGGGGGTCTGTATATAGGGGAGTTGTCTCTGTATATGGGGGTCTGTATATGGGGGTCTGTATATAGAGGAGTGTCTCTGTATATGGGGGTCTGTATATAGAGGAGTGTCTCTGTATATGGGGGTCTGTATATATGGGGGTGTCTCTGTATAGGGGGTCTGTATATAGGGGTGTGTCTCTGTATAGGGGTCTGTATATAGGGGGAGCTCTGTATAGGGGGGTCTGTATATAGAGGGGGGTCTGTATGGGGGGTCTGTATATAGAGGGAGCTCTGTATGGGGGGTCCTCTGTATGGGGGGTCCTCTGTATGGGGGGTCTGTATGGGGGGTCTGTATATAGGGGGAGCTCTGTGTCAGTGCAGTTCAGTAATTATGTATCTGCATAGTTGGGTTGCTCTGTATTGTTGTAGATCTGTATGGGGGTCGCTGTGAATGGGGGTCGCTGTGAATGGGGGTCGCTGTGTATGGGGGTCGCTGTGAATGGGGGTCGCTGTGTATGGGGGTCGCTGTGTATAGGGGTCGCTGTGTATGGGGGTCGCTGTGTATGGGGGTCGCTCGGCACGAGGTCAGATCTCGGTCAGGATAAACCCACTCCCTGGGAGGCAGGTAAGTCCGGTCGATATGGGGGTCGCTCTGTATGGGGGTCGCTCGGTATGGGGGTCGCTCGGTAAGGGGGTCGCTCGGTATAGGGGTCGCTCTGTATGGGGGTCGCTCGGTATGGGGGTCGCTCAGTATGGGGGTCGCTCAGTATGGGGGTCGCTCAGTACGGGGTCAGATCTCGGTCAGGATGAACCCACTCACTGGGAGGCAGGTAAGTCCGGTCGGACGTTACCTGTCAGGGTGAGGATCAAGCGCAGTGGGCGGAGACTCTTCATGGTCGTTTCCCCGGAGATTGGGGTCACCCTGATGGTTCCTCTGCTCGGGGTCCCTCTGTCCCCTCTACTTGTGTCCCTTTGTCCCCGTCCTCCCCTCCCCCGCCCTCAGCCCCGCCTCCTCGTTATTTGCTGAATTCATTACGCTCCATTTCCCGGGTCATTATTTCCAATCTCTCCATTCACTCCGCCTCCATATCCCCGCCCAGGAGGCCGCCCGGCCAGCAACACGTATTGTACAACGAGATCCGTACAACGAGATCTGTAAATTGTGATCCGTACAACGAGATCCGTACAACGAGATCCGTACAACGAGATCTGTAAATTGTGATCCGTACAACGAGATCCGTACAACGAGATCCGTACAACGAGATCCGTACAACGAGATCCGTAAATTGTGATCCGCACAACGTGATCCGCTCAACGAGATCCGTAAATTGTGATCCGTACAACGAGATCCGTAAATTGTGATCCGTACAACGAGATCCGTACGAGATCCGTAAATTGTGATCCGTACAACGATATCTGAAAATTGTGATCCGTACAACGAGATCCGTACAACGAGATCCGTACAACGAGATCCGTAAATTTTGATCTGTACAATGAGATCCGTAAATTTTGATCTGTACAACGAGATCCGTAAATTTTGATCTGTACAATGAGATCCGTAAATTGTGATCCGTACAACGAGATCCGTACAACGGGATTCGACCAATGGGATCCGCACAATGTGATCTGCCATCCAACCTGACAACCTCCATCATACTGACTGGCAATAATTTCCTAATGGAGGGAACGCCCGGCTCTGGGAACGTCCGGCTCTGGGAACGCCCGGCTCTGGGAACGTCCGGCTCTGGGAACGCCCGGCTCTGGGAACGCCCGGCTCTGGGAACGCCCGGCTCTGGGAACGGCCCATTCTGGGCACACACGGTCCCGGGTCGTCCTGTATGATAATATGTGATCAGGTAAAGGGACGTGTCTGTCCATGTATGGGCAATCTCTGTCCCTCGGTCACCTCTAGCTCTGATGTCTCATATTTCAGGTTGGTGGTTGCTATGGTTACCCTCATGATGTCAGCGGCACTCTGAGGTCTCTATGGGATCGTCTGTCACCGTGATTCAGCAAATTCCCGGAGCTCCATTGTCTGTGTATGTGGGCCGCCTGTGTGATCGGGGCACGACGGAAGCTTTACCGGCTGAAGTACTGCATGTGGGCAGGGCTGCTATTAGAAATCACGGGGCCCCGTACCGCCTACCTGACAGGGCCCCGTACCGCCTACCTAACAGGGGCCCCGTACCGCCTACCTAACGGGCCCCGTACCACCTACCTGAGAGGCCCCGTACTGCCTACCTGAGAGGCCCCGTACCACCTACCTAACAGGGGCCCCGTACCACCTACCTGAGAGGCCCCGTACCACCTACCTAACAGGGGCCCCGTACCGCCTACCTAACAGGGGCCCCGTACCACCTACATGAGGCCCCGTACCGCCTACCTAACAGGGGCCCCGTACCACCTACCTGAGAGGCCCCGTACCACCTACCTGACAGGGCCCCGTACCGCCTACCTAACAGGGGCCCCGTACCACCTACCTGACAGGGCCCCCCCTCCCAAAAGTATCAAAATGATATTTTCACTAAAAGTACACAGAAACCATTATTAGTGACAACAAACAAAACTTACCGAATGACGTGTGATTGGGGTGTCGGGTGGCGTGTCCTGTACCGTGTGACTGGGGTGCCGTGTCCTGTACCGTGTGACTGGGGTGCCGTGTCCCTGTACCGTGTGATTGGGGTGCCGTGTCCTGTACCGTGTGATTGCGGTGCCGTGTCCTGTACCGTGTGATTGGGGTGCCGTGTCCTGTACCGTGTGATTGGGGTGCCGTGTCCTGTACCGTGTGATTGCGGTGCCGTGTCCTGTACCGTGTGATTAGGGTGCCGTGTCCTGTACCGTGTGATTGGGGTGCCGTGTCCTGTACCGTGTGATTGCGGTGCCGTGTCCTGTACCGTGTGATTGGGGTGCCGTGTCCTGTACCGTGTGATTGGGGTGCCGTGTCCTGTACCGTGTGATTGGGGTGCCGTGTCCTGTACCGTGTGATTGCGGTGCCCTGTACTGTACCGTGTGATTGCGGTGCCCTGTACTGTACCGTGTGATTGGGGTGTCGGGCGCCATGTCCTGTACCGTGTGATTGGGGTGCCATGTCCTGTACCATGTAATTGGGGTGTTGGGTGTCGTGTCATTCAGATGGATGCTGTGTTCTCATGAAGCATGCAGCGTCCATCCCGTCTACGTCCAATCCCGCGTTCTCACGCAGCGTCCATTCCGTCTGCGTCCAATCCCGCGTTCTCACGCAGCGTCCATTCCGTCTGCGTCCAATCCCGCGTTCTCGCGCAGCGTCCATTCCGTCTGCGTCCAATCCCGCGTTCTCGCGCAGCGTCCATCCCGTCTGCGTCCAATCCCGCGTTCTCGCGCAGCGTCCATCCCGTCTGCGTCCAATCCCGCGTTCTCGCGCAGCGTCCATGCCGTCTGCGTCCAATCCCGCGTTCTCGCGCAGCGTCCATTCCGTCTGCGTCCAATCCCGCGTTCTCGCGCAGCGTCCATTCCGTCTACGTCCAATCCCGCGTTCTCACGCAGCGTCCATCCCGTCTGCGTCCAATCCCGCGTTCTCACGCAGCGTCCATCCCGTCTGCGTCCAATCCCGCGTTCTCACGCAGCGTCCATCCCGTCTGCGTCCAATCCCGCGTTCTCACGCAGCGTCCATCCCGTCTGCGTCCAATCCCGCGTTCTCACGCAGCGTCCATCCCGTCTGCGTCCAATCCCGCGTTCTCACGCAGCGTCCATTCCGTCTGCGTCCAATCCCGCGTTCTCGCGCAGCGTCCATTCCGTCTACGTCCAATCCCGCGTTCTCGCGCAGCGTCCATCCCGTCTACGTCCAATCCCGCGTTCTCGCGCAGCGTCCATCCCGTCTACGTCCAATCCCGCGTTCTCGCGCAGCGCCCATCCCGTTTACGTCCAATCCCGCGTTCTCGCGCAGCGCCCATCCCGTTTACGTCCAATCCCGCGTTCTCACGCAGCGTCCAGGCCCAGTGTCTGTAGTCTGATTGGATGATATACATGACGCTGTCTGGAGGCGGTATAGGTGGTAGCTGTGTTTAGGGCGTGGTCACAGCCCATCCCCCATATTGTATCCTCACCTTGATACATCGTTTTCCTGTCCTGATTTTCTGCATTCCACAATCATGGCCTGTTGGACGGGACAGGACGGGACGGATGGGACGGATGGGACGGGACGGATGGGACGGGACGGATGGGACGGGACGGATGGGACGGGATGGGACGGATGGGACGGGATGGGACGGATGGGACGGGACGGATGGGATGGGACGGCCATGGCGGATTCTCTGTTGTTTACTAAACTGACTTCAATGACACTTTGTCATCATTTCTCAGATAAATACACACAGTATACAGAGGAATATATATATACACAGTATACAGAGGAATATATATACACAGTATACAGAGGAATATATATATACACAGTATACAGAGGAATATATATACACAGTATACAGAGGAATATATATATACACAGTATACAGAGGAATATATATACACAGTATACAGAGGAATATATATACACACAGTATACAGAGGAATATATACACAGTATACAGAGGAATATATATACACACAGTATACAGAGGAATATATATACACACAGTATACAGAGGAATATATATACACACAGTATACAGAGGAATATATATATATACACAGTATACAGAGGAATATATATACACACAGTATACAGAGGAATATATATATACACAGTATACAGAGGAATATATATATACACACAGTATACAGAGGAATATATATATACACAGTATACAGAGGAATATATATATACACAGTATACAGAGGAATATATATATACACACAGTATACAGAGGAATATATATATACACAGTATACAGAGGAATATATATATACACAGTATACAGAGGAATATATATACACAGTATACAGAGGAATATATATATACACAGTATACAGAGGAATATATATACACAGTATACAGAGGAATATATATATATACACACTGACATTTCCCCCTCCTCATCTTCCCTGACTGTCTCTCACTGGTTCTGCATTTGGCTCGGGTCGGTGTCACTACTGGTACCATGAGGTCATACCTGGACCCTACAGAGGTCACACAGGCAGTCCAACTCCTCCAGGATGGCCCATCAATACCTGCCATTGCCAGAAGGTGTGCTGTGTCTCCCAGCACAGTCTCAAGAGCATGGAGGAGGTTCCAGGAGAGGAGAGCATGGAGGAGATTCCAGGAGACAAGAACATGGAGGAGATTCCAGGAGACGAGAGCGCGGAGGAGGTTCCGGGAGACGAGAGCGCGGAGGAGATTCCGGGAGACGAGAGCGCGGAGGAGGTTCCGGGAGACGAGAGCGCGGAGGAGATTCCGGGAGACGAGAGCACGGAGGAGATTCCGGGAGACGAGAGCACGGAGGAGATTCCGGGAGACGAGAGCACAGAGGAGATTCCGGGAGACGAGAGCACGGAGGAGATTCCGGGAGACGAGAGCGCGGAGGAGATTCCGGGAGACGAGAGCGCGGAGGAGATTCCGGGAGACGAGAGCGCGGAGGAGATTCCGGGAGACGAGAGCGCGGAGGAGATTCCGGGAGACGAGAGCGCGGAGGAGATTCCGGGAGACGAGAGCGCGGAGGAGATTCCGGGAGACGAGAGCGCGGAGGAGATTCCGGGAGACGAGAGCGCGGAGGAGATTCCGGGAGACGAGAGCGCGGAGGAGATTCCGGGAGACGAGAGCGCGGAGGAGATTCCGGGAGACGAGAGCGCGGAGGAGGTTCCGGGAGACGAGAGCGCGGAGGAGGTTCCGGGAGACGAGAGCGCGGAGGAGGTTCCGGGAGACGAGAGCGCGGAGGAGGTTCCGGGAGACGAGAGCGCGGAGGAGGTTCCGGGAGACGAGAGCGCGGAGGAGGTTCCGGGAGACGAGAGCGCGGAGGAGGTTCCGGGAGACGAGAGCGCGGAGGAGATTCCGGGAGACGAGAGGACGGAGGAGATTCCGGGAGACGAGAGGACGGAGGAGATTCCGGGAGACGAGAGGACGGAGGAGGTTCCGGGAGACGAGAGCGCGGAGGAGGTTCCGGGAGACGAGAGCGCGGAGGAGGTTCCGGGAGACGAGAGGACGGAGGAGATTCCGGGAGACGAGAGCGCGGAGGAGGTTCCGGGAGACGAGAACACGGAGGAGATTCCGGGAGACGAGAGGACGGAGGAGATTCCGGGAGACGAGAGGACGGAGGAGATTCCGGGAGACGAGAGGACGGAGGAGATTCCGGGAGACGAGAGGACGGAGGAGATTCCGGGAGACGAGAGGACGGAGGAGATTCCGGGAGACGAGAGGACGGAGGAGATTCCGGGAGACGAGAGGACGGAGGAGATTCCGGGAGACGAGAGGACGGAGGAGATTCCGGGAGAGGAGATCGCGGAGGAGGTTCCGGGAGACGAGAACACGGAGGAGATTCCAGGAGACGAGAGCACGGAGGAGATTCCGGGAGACGAGAGGACGGAGGAGGTTCCGGGAGACGAGAGGACGGAGGAGGTTCCGGGAGACGAGAGCGCGGAGGAGGTTCCGGGAGACGAGAGGACGGAGGAGGTTCCGGGAGACGAGAGGACGGAGGAGGTTCCGGGAGACGAGAGCGCGGAGGAGGTTCCGGGAGACGAGAGCGCGGAGGAGGTTCCGGGAGACGAGAGGACGGAGGAGATTCCGGGAGACGAGAGCGCGGAGGAGGTTCCGGGAGACGAGAGCGCGGAGGAGGTTCCGGGAGACGAGAGCGCGGAGGAGGTTCCGGGAGACGAGAGCACGGAGGAGATTCCGGGAGACGAGAGGACGGAGGAGATTCCGGGAGACGAGAGCGCGGAGGAGGTTCCGGGAGACGAGAGCGCGGAGGAGGTTCCGGGAGACGAGAGCGGAGAGCACGGAGGAGGTTCCGGGAGACGAGAGGACGGAGGAGGTTCCGGGAGACGAGAACATGGAGGAGATTCCGGGAGACGAGAGCACGGAGGAGATTCCGGGAGACGAGAGGACGGAGGAGATTCCGGGAGACGAGAGCGCGGAGGAGGTTCCGGGAGACGAGAACATGGAGGAGATTCCGGGAGACGAGAGCACGGAGGAGATTCCGGGAGACGAGAGGACGGAGGAGGTTCCGGGAGACGAGAACATGGAGGAGATTCCGGGAGACGAGAGCACGGAGGAGATTCCGGGAGACGAGAGGACGGAGGAGATTCCGGGAGACGAGAGCGCGGAGGAGGTTCCGGGAGACGAGAACATGGAGGAGATTCCGGGAGACAGGCAGTTCCTCTAGGAGGGCTGGACAGGGCCGTAGAAGGTCCTTAACCCATCAGCAGGACCGGGATCTGCTCCTTTGTACAAGGAGGAACAGGATGAGCCCTACAAAATGACCTCCAGCAGGCCACTGGTGGGAATGCTGGAAAAAGGAGGGGGGTAGCCACGTAACATGACATGTACATATGTGTCATATAGATATCTCCGTCTCACTGATAATTAGTGTGGATTTATAAACCCAAAAGCTTTACATAAAACATAGCAGCATGACGAGGACAACAGCGCTCCCACAGAGGGGTTGTTAGAAAGTCCAAGCGGAGTAATGTCATGTAAATGTTTAACAGACAAGTTTTATTTGATCACACGGACGGATCACACGGACGGATCCCACGGACGGATCACACGGACGGATCACACGGACGGATCATACGGACGGATCCCACGAACGGATCGCACGGACGGATCCCACGAACGGATCGCACGAACGGATCGCACGGACGGATCGCACGGACGGATCGCACGGACGGATCATACGGACGGATCCCACGGACGGATCATACGGACGGATCCCACGAACGGATCACACGGACGGATCCCACGGACGGATCCCACGGACGGATCCCACGGACGGATCATACGGACGGATCCCACGAACGGATCGCACGGACGGATCCCACGAACGGATCGCACGAACGGATCGCACGGACGGATCGCACGGACGGATCGCACGGACGGATCATACGGACGGATCCCACGGACGGATCCCACGAACGGATCCCACGGACGGATCCCACGGACGGATCCCACGGACGGATCCCACGGACGGATCCCACGGACGGATCCCACGGACGGATCCCACGGACGGATCGCACGGACGGATCGCACGGACGGATCCCACGGACGGATCATACGGACGGATCCCACGGACGGATCCCATGGAGGTTAGACAGAGACGTGGTAGATAAATCTTTATAAAATCACTGAATTAAAAGCATTCGGCGTCTCCAGAGATCATATCCGGCAATCAGGATCCACGTCAGGCAATACGGTTCCTAACTACCAGATCAGAGGATTTCCATATGATATCTGCATGGGGGGAGCATTCTTCAAAAACTGTTTTGGTGACCCCCACAGTGAACAGAACGACCTCCTGAAAATGGAAAACCAGAAATAAATGAGGAGATCAAAGTAGAGGGAAGAAATCATAGGAAATGTATGCTGACCACATGTAATAAGAGCCCCATGTCAGGTATATACAGTCATGGCCGAAATTGTTGGCACCCTTGATATTTTTCCTGAAAATCAAGTATTTCACACAAAAAAGGTATTGCATTAACACATGTTTTGCTATACACATGTTTATTCCCTTTGTATGTATTGGAACAAATATAAAACAGAGGCAGAAAAGCAAATATGACATAATGTCACACAAAACCCCAAAAATGGGCTGGACAAAAGTATTGGCACCCTTAACTTAATATTTGGTTGCACACCCTTTGGAAAACATAACTGAAATCAGTCGCTTCCTATAACCATCAATAAGCTTCTGACACCTCTCACCCGGAATTTTGGACCACTCTTCCTTTGCAAACAGCTCCAGGTCTCTCTTATTGGAAGGACACCTTTTCCCAACAGCAATTTTAAGATCTCTCCACAGGTGTTCAATGGGATTTAGATCTGGGCTCATTGCTGGCCACTTCAGAACTCTCCAGCGCTTCTTTGCCATCCATTTCTGAGTGCTTTTTGACGTATGTTTGGGGTCATTGTCCTGCTGGAAGACCCAGGATCTTGGACGCAAACCCAGCTTTCTGACACTGGGCCCTACAGTGCGACCCAAAATCCTTTGGTAATCCTCAGATTTCATGATGCCTTGCACACAGTCAAGGCACCCAGTGCCAGAGGCAGCAAAACAACCCCAAAACATCATTGAACCTCCACCATATTTTACCGTAGGTACTGTGTTTTGTTCTTTGTAGGCCTCATTCCGTTTTCGGTAAACAGTAGAATGATGTGCTTTACCGAAAAGCTCTATCTTGGTCTCATCTGTCCACAAGACGTTTTCCCAGAAGGCTTTTGGCTTACTCAAGTACATTTTGGCAAACTGTAGTCTTGCTTTTTTATGTCTCTGTGTCAGCAGTGGGGTCCTCCTGGGTCTCCTGCCATAGCGTTTCATTTCATTTAAATGTCGACGGATAGTTCGCGCTGACACTGATGCTCCCTGAGCCTGCAGGACAGCTTGAATGTCTTTGGAACATGTTTGGGGCTGCTTATCCACCATCCGGACTATTCTGCGTTGCAATCTTTCATCAATTTTCCTCATCCGTCCACGACCAGGGAGATTAGCTACAGTGCCATGGGTTGCAAACTTCTTGATAATGTTGCGCACTGTGGACAAAGGCAAATCTAGTTCTCTGGAGATGGACTTGTAACCTTGAGATTGTTGATATTTTGCCACAATTTTGGTTCTCAGGTCCTCAGACAGTTCTCGTCTCCTCTTTCTGTTGTCCATGCTTAGTGTGGCACAGACAGACACACAATGCAAAGGTTAAGTGAACGTCTCTCCTTTTTATCTGCTTTCAGGTGTGATTTCTATATTGCCCACACCTGTTACTTGCCCCAGGTGAGTTTACAGGAGCATCACATGCTTGTAACATTCTTATTTATCCGCAGTTGTGAAAGGGTGCCAATACTTTTGTCCAGCCCATTTTTGGAGGTTTGTGTGACATTATGTCGAATTTGCTTTCTTTCCTCCCTTTTTTTGTTTTGTCCCAATACACACAAAGGGAATAAACATGTGTATAGCAAAACATGTGTTAATGCAATACGTTTCGTGAGAAATACATGATTTCCTGGAGAAATATCAAGGGTGCCAACAATTTCGGCCATGACTGTATGTTACTCCGTTACCTTCTCATGAACTCATGTAAAGATGGATCTACGGCCTTCCTGGGGATCCACCCCAAATGGAAATGTATCCCCCATAGTACCCCATTTATCCCCCATAGTCAGTGATTCTAGAGGTATATCAATGTGACACATAAATATGAAGCTACCAGCAAGGGGACTCTCAGGTCGGGTGGGAATGTCTCTGACCAAACAATCAGAAACAGACTTCATGAGGGTGGCCTGAGGGCCCGACGTCCTCTAGTGGGCCCTGTGCTCACTGCCCGGCACCATAGAGCTGGATTGGCATTGGCCATTGAACCCCAGAATTGGCAGGTCCACCACTGGCACCCTGTGCTTCTCACAGATGAGAGCAGGTTCACCCTGAGCACACGTGACAGACGTGAAAGGGTCTGGAGAAGCCGTGGAGAACGTTCTGCTGCCTGGAACATGGTTCAGTATGACCGTTCTGGTGGTGGGTCCGTGATGGTCTGGGGGGGCATCTCCATGGAGGGACACACAGACCTCTACAGGCTGGACAATGGCCCCCTGACTGCCATTAGGTATTGGGATGAGATCCTTGGACCCATTGTCAGACCCTACGCTGGGGCAGGGGGTCCTGGGTTCCTCCCGGTGCGGAGGGTCCTGGGTTCCTCCCGGTGCGGTGTGTCTTGGGTTCCTCCCGGTGCGGTGGGTCTTGGGTTCCTCCCGGTGCGGAGGGTCCCGGGTTCCTCCCGGTGCGGTGGGTCCCGGGTTCCTCCTGGTGCAGACAATGCCCGGCCTCATGTTGGGGGAGTATGCAGGCAGTTCCTGGAGGATGAAGGAATTGATACCATTGAATGGCCCCCACACTCCCCTGACCTAAACCCAATAGAACCCCTCTGGGATGTCATGTTTCGGTCCATCCGACGCCGCCAGGTTGCACCTCAGACTGTCCAGGAGCTCAGTGACACCCTGCTCCAGATCTGGGAGGAAATCCCCCAGGACACCATCCGTGGTCTCATTAGGACCCTCCCCCGACGTTGTCAGGCATGCATACAAGCACGTGGGGGCCACACAGACTACTGAGGGCCATTCTGAGTTGCTGCAATGACATTTCACCAAAATGGACTCGCCTGCTGCACCATTTCTTCACTCTGTAGGTCGATCATTTCCATTAAACGATGGGGCGTCCTTACGTTCCTCACCCATCCCCCGTCCATGTCAGTATAGAGATCCAGCAGGAGATTCTCTGACCAGTCCCGGCACAGTGATCCCTCTCTGACCAGTCCCGTCACAGTGATCCCTCTCTGACCAGTCCCGGCACGGTGATCCTTCTGTGACCAGTCCCAGCACAGTGATCCCTCTCTGACCAGTCCCGTCACAGTGATCCCTCTCTGACCAGTCCCGGCACAGTGATCCCTCTCTGACCAGTCCCGTCACAGTGATCCCTCTCTGACCAGTCTCAGCACAGTGATCCCTATCTGACCAGTCCCGTCACAGTGATCCCTATCTGACCAGTCCCGTCACAGTGATCCTTCTCTGACCAGTCTTGTCACAGTGATCCCTCTCTGACCAGTCCCGTCACAGTGATCCCTCTCTGACCAGTCCCGTCACAGTCATCCCTCTCTGACCAGTCCCGTCACAGTGATCCCTCTCTGACCAGTCCCGTCACAGTGATCCCTCTCTGACCAGTCCCGGCACGGTGATCCTTCTGTGACCAGTCCCGTCACGGTGATCCCTCTCTGACCAGTCCCAGCACAGTGATCCCTCTCTGACCAGTCCCGTCACAGTGATCCCTCTCTGACCAGTCCCGTCACAGTGATCCCTCTCTGACCAGTCCCGGCACAGTGATCCCTATCTGACCAGTCCCGGCACAGTGATCCCTCTCTGACCAGTCCCGGCACGGTGATCCTTCTGTGACCAGTCCCGTCACGGTGATCCCTCTCTGACCAGTCCCAGCACAGTGATCCCTCTCTGACCAGTCCCGTCACAGTGATCCCTCTCTGACCAGTCCCGTCACAGTGATCCCTCTCTGACCAGTCCCGGCACAGTGATCCCTATCTGACCAGTCCCGGCACAGTGATCCCTATCTGACCAGTCCAGTCACAGTGATCCCTCTCTGACCAGTCCCAGCACAGTGATCCCTATCTGACCAGTCCCGTCACAGTGATCCTTCTCTGACCAGTCCCGTCACAGTGATCCCTCTCTGACCAGTCCCGTCACAGTGATCCCTCTCTGACCAGTCCCAGCACAGTGATCCCTCTCTGACCAGTCCCGGCACAGTGATCCCTCTCTGACCAGTCCCAGCACAGTGATCCCTATCTGACCAGTCCCGTCACAGTGATCCCTATCTGACCAGTCCCGTCACAGTGATCCCTCTCTGACCAGTCCCGTCACAGTGATCCCTCTCTGACCAGTCCCGTCACAGTGATCCCTCTCTGACCAGTCCCGTCACAGTGATCCCTCTCTGACCAGTCCCGTCACAGTGATCCCTCTCTGACCAGTCCCGGCACAGTGATCCCTCTCTGACCAGTCCCAGCACAGTGATCCCTATCTGACCAGTCCCGTCACAGTGATCCCTCTCTGACCAGTCCCGTCACAGTGATCCCTCTCTGACCAGTCCCGTCACAGTGATCCCTCTCTGACCAGTCCCGGCACAGTGATCCCTCTCTGACCAGTCCCGTCACAGTGATCCCTCTCTGACCAGTCGCAGCACAGTGATCCCTCTCTGACCAGTCCCGGCACAGTGATCCCTCTCTGACCAGTCCCGTCACAGTGATCCCTCTCTGACCAGTCGCAGCACAGTGATCCTTCTCTGACCAGTTCCGTCACAGTGATCCCTCTCTGACCAGTCCCAGTACAGTGATCCCTCTCTGACCAGTCCCGTCATGGACATCTATTCCCACCATGGGGCAGACAGACTCCCCCCTACACAGGAGATCCGGAGAGATTCCCCCAATAAAGGGAACCTGTTCTACCAGCAGGACAAGCAGTGTGTTGGACTGACAGTTCCCTTCCCCCTCCTCTCTGGTCACATGACCCTGGGGTAGGGGCGGGGCTGTGTTATATAGGAGAGAGAGGCTGACACTCTACAATGTTCCTAAGGAAGCTGCTAACACGGCTGGGAGTCTCTGCGACGGAGAGAGCGGCCATGAGCTCCGGTGAGTGCAACATGTGAGGACGAAGTGTGGGGGACTGAGCCAATGGGAGTATGAATATGGGGGGCCCTGAGCCAATGGGAGTATGAATGGGGGGCCCTGAGCCAATGGGAGTATGAATATGGGGGGCCCTGAGCCAATGGGAGTATGAATGGGGGGCCCTGAGTCAATGGGAGTATGAATGGGGGGCCCTGAGCCAATGGGAGTATGAATATGGGGGGCCCTGAGCCAATGGGAGTATGAATATGGGGGGGGGCCTGAGCCAATGAAAGCATTAATATGGGGGGGCCTGAACTCAGTAAACTGACATTCTCTACAGAAGTGACTGGGGGGTCATTATAGGGAACAGGTGTACACTGCACCCCACATTCTCTATAGAAGTGACTATGGGGGGGTCATTATAGGGAACAGGTGTACACTGCACCCCACTTTCCCCATATAAGTGACTATGGGGGGTCATTATAGGGGACAGATGTACACTGCACCCCACTTTCCCCATAGAAGTGACTATGGGGGGGTCATTATAGGGGACAGATGTACATTGCACCCCACATTCTCTACAGAAGTGACTATGGGGGGTCATTATAGGGGACAGATGTACACTGCACCCCACATTCTCTACAGAAGTGACTGGGGGGTCATTATAGGGAACAGGTGTACACTGCACCCCACTTTCCCCATATAAGTGACTATGGGGGGTCATTATAGGGGACATGTGTACACTGCACCCCACATTCTCTATAGAAGTGACTATGGGGGGGTCATTATAGGGGACATGTGTACACTGCACCCCACTTTCCCCATATAAGTGACTATGGGGGGTCATTATAGGGGACAGATGTACACTGCACCCCACTTTCCCCATAGAAGTGACTATGGGGGGGTCATTATAGGGGACAGATGTACACTGCACCCCACATTCTCTATAGAAGTGACTATGGGGGGTCATTATAGGGGACAGATGTACACTGCACCCCACATTCTCTATAGAAGTGACTATGGGGGGGTCATTATAGGGGACATGTGTACACTGCACCCCACTTTCCCCATAGAAGTGACTATGGGGGGTCATTATAGGGGACAGATGTACACTGCACCCCACTTTCCCCATAGAAGTGACTATGGGGGGGTCATTATAGGGGACAGATGTACACTGCACCCCACTTTCCCCATAGAAGTGACTATGGGGGGTCATTATAGGGGACAGATGTACACTGCACCCCACTTTCCCCATAGAAGTGACTATGGGGGGTCATTATAGGGGACAGATGTACACTGCACCCCACTTTCCCCATAGAAGTGACTATGGGGGGTCATTATAGGGGACAGGTGTACACTGCACCCCACTTTCCCCATAGAAGTGACTATGGGGGGTCATTATAGGGGACAGGTGTACACTGCACCCCACTTTCCCCATAGAAGTGACTATGGGGGGTCATTATAGGGGACATGTGTACACTGCACCCCACTTTCCCCATAGAAGTGACTATGGGGGGTCATTATAGGGGACAGGTGTACACTGCACCCCACTTTCCCCATAGAAGTGACTATGGGGGGTCATTATAGGGGACATGTGTACACTGCACCCCACTTTCCCCATAGAAGTGACTATGGGGGGTCATTATAGGGGACAGATGTACACTGCACCCCACTTTCCCCATAGAAGTGACTATGGGGGGTCATTATAGGGGACAGATGTACACTGCACCCCACATTCTCTATAGAAGTGACTATGGGGGGTCATTATAGGGGACATGTGTACACTGCACCCCACTTTCCCCATATGACTGGGGGGTCATTATAGGGGACAGATGTACACTGCACCCCACTTTCCCCATAGAAGTGACTATGGGGGGTCATTATAGGGGACAGGTGTACACTGCACCCCACATTCTCTATAGAAGTGACTATGGGGGGGTCATTATAGGGGACATGTGTACACTGCACCCCACTTTCCCCATAGAAGTGACTGGGGGGTCATTATAGGGGACAGATGTACACTGCACCCCACTTTCCCCATAGAAGTGACTATGGGGGGGTCATTATAGGGGACAGATGTACACTGCACCCCACTTTCCCCATAGAAGTGACTATGGGGGGTCATTATAGGGGACAGATGTACACTGCACCCCACTTTCCCCATAGAAGGGACTATGGGGGGGTCATTATAGGGGACAGATGTACACTGCACCCCACTTTCCCCATAGAAGTGACTATGGGGGGTCATTATAGGGGACAGATGTACACTGCACCCCACTTTCCCCATAGAAGCCATTTGGGGGGCCTCTGAAGTGGGATGTCCCATCGGAGGTCCTGTGTGGCGACCAATCGCTCTATTCACTGTCCAATCACTCGTCGGTATGATAAATTCCTGGCGTCTCCAGCCGAATATCGTCCAATCGGGGGGCTCGCAGCACAGACAGTCTCGTCTTTCATCCCCATCATCTGTCAGGACCCCCCATCCCCCCCCAGGAAGCTCAGCCGATTCCTCGCAGGACTGTTGTGTCTCCAGGCGGCTCATCAGTGTCAGTCATTGTGACTCAGCACATTCCCGAGTCCCCTATAGAGGATGACAGCCGATGGGTGCGTGTGCATCGGTCACAAGGCGTGTCCTGGAGGTACAGGTGACACCCCATCATGGTCCCCGCAGCGTCTTCCAACCAACGCTGTAATGGTGGCCACACACAGCGACCTGCAATCGCCCCGAACCACTTGTGGCGCCGTCTGCTGGGATTTGTGACTGGAAAATGGAAGATGCAAATCGTTTCCTGATCCGCGCTCGACCCTGAAACGCGGTAATACGCGGCGAATCGTTCATTGCGAAACACCCAACCGCCTCCAAAATGGCCGTACGCTGCGATGATTGGCGTCCTGTGCATCACGCTGCCATGTCCGGCGTCCTGTGCGTCATGCTGCCATGTCCTGTGCGTCACGCTGCGAAGATTGGCACCCTTTGCGTCACGCTGCGATGATTGGCGCCCTGTGCGTCACGCTGCCATGTCCTGTGCGTCACGCTGCCATGTCCTGTGCGTCACGCTGCCATGTCCTGTGCGTCACGCTGCGAAGATTGGCACCCTTTGCGTCACGCTGCCATGTCCTGTGCGTCACGCTGCGATGATTGGCGCCCTGTGCGTCACGCTGCCATGTCCTGTGCGTCACGCTGCGATGATTGGCGCCCTGTGCGTCACGCTGCCATGTCCTGTGCGTCACGCTGCGATGTCCTGTGCGTCACGCTGCGAAGATTGGCACCCTTTGCGTCACGCTGCCATGTCCTGTGCGTCACGCTGCGATGATTGGCGCCCTGTGCGTCACGCTGCCATGTCCTGTGCGTCACGCTGTGATGATTGGCGCCCTGTGCGTCACGCTGCCATGCCCTGTGCGTCACGCTGCGATGATTGGCGCCCTGTGCGTCACGCTGCGATGATTGGCGCCCTGTGCGTCACGCTGCCATGTCCTGTGCGTCACGCTGCCATGTCCTGTGCGTCACGCTGCGATGATTGGCGCCCTGTGCGTCACGCTGCCATGTCCTGTGCGTCACGCTGCGATGATTGGCGCCCTGTGCGTCACGCTGCGATGATTGGCGCCCTGTGCGTCACGCTGCGATGATTGGCGCCCTGTGCATCACGCTGCCATGTCCTGTGCGTCATGCTGCGATGATTGGCGCCCTGTGCATCATGGGGGTTAGGAGGGGGAGGGGGACAAGGGTGTTTGGTGGGGGAGGGGACATGGGTGTTTGGTGGGGGAGGGGACATGGGTGTTTGGTGGGGGAGGGGAACAGGTTGGGATTAGGTGGTGGCGGAATGCTCCTTTAATCTTGGTGTACTTTGTTGGGTGTTCCCTCTGACTCCCCCGGATGGATGAGTCACAAGAGTCTCTATGATGTGGCGGCGGGTGATGGACGAGTCACAAGAGTCTCTATGATCTGTCGGCAGGTGATGGATGAGTCACAAGAGTCTCTATGATGTGGCGGCGGGTGATGGACGAGTCACAAGAGTCTCTATGATGTGGCGGCGGGTGATGGACGAGTCACAAGAGTCTCTATGATCTGGCGGCGGGTGATGGACGAGTCACAAGAGTCTCTATGATGTGTCGGCGGGTGATGGACGAGTCACAAGAGTCTCTATGATGTGTCGGCGGGTGATGGACGAGTCACAAGAGTCTCTATGATCTGTCGGCGGGTGATGGACGAGTCACAAGAGTCTCTATGATCTGTCGGCGGGTGATGGGCGAGTCACAAGAGTCTCTATGATCTGTCGGCGGGTGATGGACGAGTCACAAGAGTCTCTATGATCTGTCGGCGGGTGATGGACGAGTCACAAGAGTCTCTATGATCTGTCGGCAGGTGATGGACGAGTCACAAGAGTCTCTATGATCTGTCGGCGGGTGATGGACGAGTCACAAGAGTCTCTATGATCTGTCGGCGGGTGATGGGCGAGTCACAAGAGTCTCTATGATCTGTCGGCGGGTGATGGACGAGTCACAAGAGTCTCTATGATCTGTCGGCGGGTGATGGGCGAGTCACAAGAGTCTCTATGATCTGTCGGCGGGTGATGGACGAGTCACAAGAGTCTCTATGATCTGTCGGCGGGTGATGGGCGAGTCACAAGAGTCTCTATGATCTGTCGGCGGGTGATGGGCGAGTCACAAGAGTCTCTATGATCTGTCGGCGGGTGATGGACGAGTCACAAGAGTCTCTATGATCTGTCGGCGGGTGATGGGCGAGTCACAAGAGTCTCTATGATCTGGCGGTGGGTGATGGATGAGTCACAAGAGTCTCTATGATCTGGCGGCGGGTGATGGGCGGGTCTGTAGCGTTTATTCTTCATCCTTTGATTCTTCGTGTTGGACGGGAATATTCGGCGGTAATGGCGGCGTTGGACGTGCGTCTGAGTCTCCCTTTCCTCTGAAGTCCGATCTGTGCTCAGGTTGCACTTCAGAGGCTGCTGCCAGGTGGGGGGAAGGTGATGCGACTCCCCGTCATTGCTGACCTGTGTACATTGCACGCGGTTGGGGGGCAGTTATGTGTATCGCTCGCTACGCGTCGGGTAAACTTCACCGCAGCCTTGAAGCATCGCAGCCGCAGCGTGTAAGCACCCCGCCCCCGTCTATTGCAGATTGGGGGGGAGGAGTTAGCAGGAGGCAAAAACGCAGCTCAACTGCACGTTTCTTGGCCCCTCCTAGCTGCGTGTCTAATCTGAGCCTAACAGACCTGAAGGAGTGATACCTTCCGCTACAGTCCATGAAGAACACTCCAAGGGTCCCACGAAGACCACCATGTTCATAAATCCCTTCCCCCGCCTACTTCTTCCCTTCCCCCACTTTGTTATCATCCCACTAACAGTTGGTGGAATATTTAGTAGCCAGGAAATGTCACGGATGGACTTATTGCCCAGGTGGCCACCTATCACGGGACCACGCTTGGAGTCACTGAGCTCCTGAGAGCGACCCATTCTTTCACCAATGTTTGTAGAAGCCGTCTGCATGCCTAGGGGCTTGATTGTATACACCTGTGTCCATGGAGGGGATTGGAGCACCTGAATCACATGATATGGAGGGGATTGGAACACCTGAATCACATGATATGGAGGGGATTGGAACACCTGAATCACATGATATGGAGGGGATTGGAACCCCTGAATCACATGATATGGAGGGGATTGGAACCCCTGAATCACATGGTATGGAGGGGATTGGAACCCCTGAATCACATGACATGGAGGGGATTGGAACACCTGAATCACATGACATGGAGGGGATTGGAACACCTGAATCACATGACATGGAGGGGATTGGGACACCTGAATCACATGATATGGAGGGGATTGGAACACCTGAATCACATGATATGGAGGGGATTGGAACACCTGAATCACATGACATGGAGGGGATTGGGACACCTGAATCACATGATATGGAGGGGATTGGAACACCCGAATCACATGATTGGGAGGGGATCGGAACACCCGAATCACATGATATGGAGGGGATCGGAACACCCGAATCACATGATTGGGAGGGGATCGGAACACCCGAATCACATGATAGGGAGGGGATCGTAACACCCGAATCACATGATATGGAGGGGATCGTAACACCCGAATCACATGATATGGAGGGGATCGGAACACCCGAATCACATGATATGGAGGGGATCGGAACACCCGAATCACATGATATGGAGGGGATCGGAACACCCGAATCACATGATATGGAGGGGATCGGAACACCCGAATCACATGATATGGAGGGGATCGGAACACCCGAATCACATGATATGGAGGGGATCGGAACACCCGAATCACATGATATGGAGGGGATCGGAACACCCGAATCACATGATATGGAGGGGATCGGAACACCCGAATCACATGATTGGGATCGGAACACCCGAATCACATGATATGGAGGGGATCGGAACACCCGAATCACATGATATGGAGGGGATCGGAACACCCGAATCACATGATATGGAGGGGATCGGAACACCCGAATCACATGGTAGGGAGGGGATCGCAACACCCGAATCACATGATATGGAGGGGATCGCAACACCCGAATCACATGATATGGAGGGGATCGCAACACCCGAATCACATGATATGGAGGGATCGGAACACCCGAATCACATGATTGGGAGGGGATTGGAACACCCGAGTCACATGATATGGAGGGGATTGGAACACCTGAATCACATGATATGGAGGGGATTGGAACACCTGAATCACATGATATGGAGGGGATTGGAACACCTGAATCACATGACATGGAGGGGATTGGGACACCTGAATCACATGATATGGAGGGGATTGGAACACCTGAATCACATGATTGGGAGGGGATCGGAACACCCGAATCACATGATATGGAGGGGATCGGAACACCCGAATCACATGATTGGGAGGGGATCGGAACACCCGAATCACATGATAGGGAGGGGATCGTAACACCCGAATCACATGATATGGAGGGGATCGTAACACCCGAATCACATGATATGGAGGGGATCGGAACACCCGAATCACATGATATGGAGGGGATCGGAACACCCGAATCACATGATATGGAGGGGATCGGAACACCCGAATCACATGATATGGAGGGGATCGGAACACCCGAATCACATGATATGGAGGGGATCGGAACACCCGAATCACATGATATGGAGGGGATCGGAACACCCGAATCACATGATTGGGAGGGGATCGGAACACCCGAATCACATGATTGGGATCGGAACACCCGAATCACATGATATGGAGGGGATCGGAACACCCGAATCACATGATATGGAGGGGATCGGAACACCCGAATCACATGATATGGAGGGGATCGGAACACCCGAATCACATGGTAGGGAGGGGATCGCAACACCCGAATCACATGATATGGAGGGGATCGCAACACCCGAATCACATGATATGGAGGGGATCGCAACACCCGAATCACATGATATGGAGGGGATCGCAACACCCGAATCACATGATTGGGAGGGGATTGGAACACCCGAGTCACATGATATGGAGGGGATTGGAACACCTGAATCACATGATATGGAGGGGATTGGAACACCTGAATCACATGATATGGAGGGGATTGGAACACCTGAATCACATGATATGGAGGGGATTGGAACACCTGAATCACATGATATGGAGGGGATTGGAACACCTGAATCACATGATATGGAGGGGATTGGAACACCTGAATCACATGATTTGGAGGGTGGGGCAATACGTCTGTATGTACATATTGTGTATCTGTATGTAAAGTCCACCCCTCCCCCGTCTCCATCAGGTTGGAGAGAGGAGTGTTCCTGAGACGTGTTGCCATCCCAGAGGAGGCGCCGTGTAGCTTCTCTCTAGCTCCGCCTTCAGTGATTGATCTTCAGATTTTCTGCATTTTTTGTGTATTGTAACTACTACCGCCATTCACTACCTCACCTCCCACCGCCATTCACTACCTCACCTCCCACCGCCATTCACTACCTCACCTCCCACCACCATTCACTACCTCACCTCCCACCGCCATTCACTACCTCACCTCCCACCACCATTCACCCCCTTCTACCGCCATTCACTACCTCACCTCCCACCGCCATTCACTACCTCACCTCCCACCGCCATTCACTACCTCACCTCCCACCGCCATTCACTACCTCACCTCCCACCGCCATTCACTAACTCACCTCCCACCGCCATTCACTACCTCACCTCCCACCGCCATTCACTACCTCACCTCCCACCGCCATTCACTACCTCACCTCCCACCGCCATTCACCACCTTCTACCGCCATTCACTACCTCACCTCCCACTGCCATTCACTACCTCACCTCCCACTGCTATTCACTACCTCACCTCCCACCGCCATTCACTACCTCACCTCCCACCGCCATTCACTACCTCACCTCCCACCGCCATTCACTACCTCACCTCCCATCGCCATTCGCCCCCTTCTACCGCCATTCACTACCTCACCTCCCACCACCATTCACTACCTCACCTCCCACCACCATTCACCCCCTTCTACCGCCATTCACTACCTCACCTCCCACCACCATTCACCCCCTTCTACCGCCATTCACTACCTCACCTCCCACCACCATTCACCCCCTTCTACCGCCATTCACTACCTCACCTCCCACCACAATTTACCCCCTTCTACCACCATTCACTACCTCACCTCCCACCGCCATTCACTACCTCACCTCCCACCGCCATTCACTACCTCACCTCCCATCGCCATTCGCCCCCTTCTACCGCCATTCACTACCTCACCTCCCACCACCATTCACTACCTCACCTCCCACCACCATTCACCCCCTTCTACCGCCATTCACTACCTCACCTCCCACCACCATTCACCCCCTTCTACCGCCATTCACTACCTCACCTCCCACCACCATTCACCCCCTTCTACCGCCATTCACTACCTCACCTCCCACCACAATTTACCCCCTTCTACCACCATTCACTACCTCACCTCCCACCACCATTCACCACCTTCTACCACCATTCTCTGCCTCCTGTCATCTTCTGTCTGGGTGACAATGAGGTCGGTGTTTTCTGCTCTTCTACCATCCAGAGGCTGATGGCCGTCACTTCTCCCCACATGGACTCTTCTCTCTGAGCCATGGTGTGGGTGGCGGTACGATCAGTTTATGTAACTCTGTACACTGACAAGTCAAGCTGCTACTTTGCACCCTCCATTTCTGGGGCTTCTTACTCCTCCTTCTTCCTCCTCCTCCTTCTTCCTCCTCCTCTTCCAGGGAATCCGCTTCTTCCTCCTCCTCCAGGGCTTCCACTTCCTCCTCTTCCAGGGAATCCTCCTTCTTCCAGGGCTTCCTCCTATTCCAAGGCATTGTCTTCCACGGCCGCCTCCTCCTCCTCTTCCAAGGCTTCCTCTTCCAGGGCCTCCTCCTCTTCCAGGGAGGCCTCCTCCTCCTCTTCCAGGGCTTCCTCCTCCTCTTCCAGGGCTTCCTCTTCCAGGGAAGCCTCCTCCTCTTCCAGGGCCTCCTCCTCCTCTTCCAGGGCTTCCTCCTCCTCTTCCAAGGCTTCCTCTTCCAGGGAAGCCTCCTCCTCTTCCAGGGCCTCCTCCTCCTCTTCCAGGGCTTCCTCCTCCTCTTCCAGGGCTTCCTCTTTCAGGGCCTCCTCCTCCTCCTCCAGGGCCGCCTCCTCTTTTCCTGGGGCTTCCTCTTTTGCCAGCACCCCGTGCCCCATGTCTCTGCTCTATAGCCATGAATTATTGCCTGTTGATGTATATGGGCGCCCCCTCCTGACCAGCCAGGGTGCATGCTTGGATGAGGGTCCCGTATGGAATTTGGGGACTTTGCAGTGTTTTGTGGGATTGACAATAATGTGATATCACATTTATATTCTGTAGATATCTGCGGCAGGTAATTTCTGTGAATTGACCCCACAATGATATCGTCCTGCAGGATAATGACCCCCATTCCCCTTATCATAGGTGGTGTGATCTCGTATGATGATCTCAAGAAGCTGATCAACTCCGGATCCGTCCAGATATACGATGTCCGGAATCCAGAGGAGCTGCAGATAGGAAGAATCCCAACTGCCGTCAATATTCCAGGTGAGGTCACATCCGCCATGTTGTCTGTGGGGTGTACGATCAGGTTACGTCACATCCTCCATGTTGTCTGTGGGATGTACGGTCAGGTGACGTCACATCCGCCATGTTGTCTGTGGGATGTACGGTCAGGTGACGTCACATCCGCCATGTTGTCTGTGGGGTGTACGATCAGGTGACGTCACATCCGCCATGTTGTCTGTGGGGTGTACAATCAGGTGACGTCACATCCGCCATGTTGTCTGTGGGATGTACGGTCAGGTGACGTCACATCCGCCATGTTGTCTGTGGGGTGTACAATCAGGTGACGTCACATCCGTCATGTTGCCTGTGGGATATACGGTCAGGTGAGGTCACATTCTCTGTTGTCTGTGGGATGTAGGGTCAGGTGATGTCACATCTGCCATGTTGCCTGTGGGATGGATGGTCAGGTGATGTCACATCCGCCATGTTGCCTGTGGGATGTACGGTCAGGTGACGTCACATCCTCTGTGGGATGTACGGTCAGGTGATGTCACATCCGCCATGTTGCCTGTGGGATGTACGGTCAGGTGACGTCACATCCTATGTGGGATGTACGGTCAGGTGACGTCACATCCGCCATGTTGTCTGGGGAGTGTATGGTCAGGTGACGTCACATCCGCCATGTTGTCTGGGGAGTGTATGGTCAGGTGGGGTCCCTGGCTCCGGTGCACATCCTTCATCATGCATATGTTGGGGGTTTTGGTGTCTTTCAGTTGCGGAAGTAGAAGGCGCTCTGCAGATGGACGCCGTTGCGTTTAAACAGAAATATAATGTAGAGAAACCAAAACCGGAAGATGACAACCTGATATTCCACTGCCAGCTGGGGCGCAGAGGAGAGCGGGCCACCAACATCGCCATCGGTCTGGGGTTCAAAAAGTACGTCTGTGATACCGATTGTGTGTATTGTCTTCATCCTTCAGAATGGGAGATACATCCATACAGAACCATGATGTACTCCGCGGGGGCGTCACCCAATCCATACAGAACCATGATGTACTCCGCGGGGGCGTCACCCAATCCATACATAACCATGATGTACTCCGCGGGGGCGTCACCCAATCATACAGAACCATGATGTACTCCGCGGGGGCGTCACCCAATCCATACATAACCATGATGTACTCCGCGGGGGGCGTCACCCAATCCATGCAGAACCATGATGTACTCCGCGGGGGGCGTCACCCAATCCATACATAACCATGATGTACTCCACGGGGGCGTCACCCAATCCATGCAGAACCATGATGTACTCTGCGGGGGGCGTCACCCAATCCATGCAGAACCATGATGTACTCTGCGGGGGGCGTCACCCAATCCATGCAGAACCATGATGTACTCTGCGGGGGGCGTCACCCAATCCATGCAGAACCATGATGTACTCCGCGGGGGGCGTCACCCAATCCATGCAGAACCATGATGTACTCTGCGGGGGGCGTCACCCAATCCATGCAGAACCATGATGTACTCTGCGGGGGCGTCACCCCATCCATAGAGAATCATAGTATTCTCCGGGGGGGCGGTGTCACCCCATCCATACAGGCCCATAATATTCTCTGGGGGGGCGATGTCGCTCCATCCATACAGAATCATAGTATTCTCCAGGGGGGGGGCGGTGTCACCCCATCCATACAGAATCATAGTATTCTCCGGGGGGGCGGTGTCACCCCATCCATACAGAATCATAGTATTCTCCAGGGGGGGGCGGTGTCACCCCATCCATACAGAATCATAGTATTCTCCAGGGGGGGGCGGTGTCACCCCATCCATACAGAATCATAGTATTCTCCGGGGGGGGCGGTGTCACCCCATCCATACAGAATCATAGTATTCTCCGGGGGGGGCGGTGTCACCCCATCCATACCGGCCCATAATATTCTCTGGGGGGGGGGCGTCACCCCATCCATACCGGCCCATAATATTCTCTGGGGGGGGGGCGTCACCCCATCCATACAGGCCCATAGTATTCTCGGGGGGGGCGTGTCATCTCATCACCTTCCAATAAACACGCAGACCTCCCCGATCACTGGCAGGATGCAGATCTGGTGACGGTGGTCGTCCCGACAAGGAGCCGTCATGGCTACGCATTTCGTGGGCAAAGTCGTAGCTGGTCACTTGTTCATCCCATTCAATGGGGGTCATGATTTCCTGAGCAGAGGAATTCTGAGAGATAAGGGGCCCCTTTCTGCTCCTGTATCACATCGGGGTCACTGTGTGATGTCATAGAATGTCAGCTTATTGTCTGTCCTTCCTGCAGGGCCCGGAACTACCTCGGAGCCTACAAGGAATGGGCTGAGAAGGAGGGAAGATGATGTGCAACCCCCACGTCTGCCGCCAACGACAACCCACTCCCGGGATGATGAAAGAAATACATTGTATTAAATTATACTTTACACAATACCGGCTCTGACTCCTCCTTCTCCCTGACACTGACCACACCCACGCGGATCCTCCATATACACAATGTGGGCTCTGACTCCTCCTTCTCCCTGAGACTGACCACACCCACGCGGATCCTCCATATACACAATGTGGGCTCTGACTCCTCTCTGAGACTGACCACACCCCCGCAAATCCTCCATATACACAATGTGGGCTCTGACTCCTCCTTCTCTCTGAGACTGACCACACCCACGCGGATCCTCCATATACACAATGTGGGCTCTGTCTCCTCCTCTCTGAGACTGACCACACCCACGCAGATCCTCCATATACACAATACCGGCTCTGACTTCTCCTTCTCCCTGAGATTGACCACACCCACGTGGATCCTCCATATACACAATGTGGGCTCTGACTCCTCCTTCTCCCTGAGACTGACCACACCCACGCGGATCCTCCATATACACAATGTGGGCTCTGACTCCTCCTTCTCTCTGAGACTGACCACACCCACGCGGATCCTCCATATACACAATGTGGGCTCTGTCTCCTCCTCTCTGAGACTGACCACACCCACGCAGATCCTCCATATACACAATACCGGCTCTGACTTCTCCTTCTCCCTGAGATTGACCACACCCACGTGGATCCTCCATATACACAATGTGGGCTCTGACTCCTCCTTCTCCCTGAGACTGACCACACCCACGCAAATCCTCCATATACACAATGTGGGCTCTGTCTCCTCCTCTCTGAGACTGACCACACCCACGCAGATCCTCCATATACACAATGTGGACTCTGACTCTTCCTTCTCCCTGAGACTGACCACACCCACGCAGATCCTCCATATACACAGTGTGGACTCTGACTCTTCCTTCTCCCTGAGACTGACCACACCTATGCAGATCCTCCATATACACAATGTGGGCTCTGTCTCCTCCTCTCTGAGACTGACCACACCCACGCAGATCCTCCATATACACAATGTGGACTCTGACTCTTCCTTCTCCCTGAGACTGACCACACCTATGCAGATCCTCCATATACACAATGTGGGCTCTGTCTCCTCCTCTCTGAGACTGACCACACCCACGCAGATCCTCCATACACACAGTACATATAATGGTGAAGGGATTCTAGTTTACGACAAAAAAAAAAAAAATCAACCCCAACCACCCTAGACCCCCAACTGCTGCTCCATGATCGGAATCCTGGGGACACCCGGCTGGTTGAGATATGAGTGGACATCGGGGGGGGGGGGGATGAAGGTGTTAATAGGAGCAGAGAGTTTAATAAAGAAGGAAAATCCCCCCCCCCACATGTGATGTCACAGCATTGCCTCCAAGCATCCAGCTGAACCATGGAGCGCCATGAAAGATCCAGGACTTCAGACTGTCTGGTGTAAGGGTGGTGGGAGGAGGGGCCTGGGAACTCATGTGGGAGGAGGGGCCTGGGAACTCAATTTGGGAGGAGGGGGCTGAAAACACATGTAAGGGAGGGGCCTGGGAAAGCACATGGAAGGAGGGGGCCGAGAACACGTAGGAGGAGGGGTCCTGGGAGCACACGTGAGAGGGGGATGAGAACAAGGGTGGGAGGAGGGGCCTGGGAACAAACAATGGAGAAGGGGGCTGGCCTGGCAACGCGTTTCTGAGCTCTCCGCCTCCTTCTGAAGCCTGACCACTCTACAGTAATGGGGGGTTTAGAAGTTCTGGGCTGAACGGACTACAAGGATCAGAGTGGCTCCTAATGGGATCAGAATGAAGGACAATAAAAGTGAATGGCGAGAATACGGGACGATAATTGGAGATGTAGAAGAGGGACACAGGATCATGGATGGATGTGAATGGAGCCTTATACCACATCACACATGTAACACGGGCTTCATGGTTGGCTGTTTTGGGCACCCAAGCACTGGCCTCTAGCCCTGATAGAAGTTCCTGCTGAGGCCGAACTCTTCGCCATTTTGTACCCTGCTCCTTGCCATGGGCCTCCACATGACATTCCCAGTCATAGACCTTTATATTCGGAGGACGGAATGTCCACACAAGAAATAGATTTGCTGCACTTTACTGGTGGTATTCAACACACGGCATCACAGTCTGTCAGGGCTCCGGGTATGACCAGAGGTATGTGACTGACGCAGGGAAACGCAGACTTCAGATATGTGATAAACAATGTAATTTATTAACACTAACAATACATAAACGCAGTGCAATACTAAAACATAACACAGTGCAAACAAACCCAACCAACCACCCACAGATAACACATACAATGCAAGCGTAGTCAGGCAGGCCGGGTCAATAACAATCGGGCAGGTAGGAACAGGAGGAGCAGGCAGAGAGTAGTCAGGTCACGAGCCGGGTACAGCAACTAACAGGCAGGTAGGTACAGGGGGGTCAGGCAGAGAATGGTCGGGGTCACAAGCCAGGGATCAAACAGGAGAAGTCAGCAGAGGTCCGGATCAGGCAGGGTCAGCAACAAGTCAGTCAGACAGGAACAAGAATGCAGGTAACAAGATACAGGGCCCATAGAAAAACACACACCAAGGCCCAGACTGCAGGTCTGGCCATCCCTTAAATACACCTGTAATCAGCTTCAGGTGTTTGGCTGACTGCAGGGTTGAGTCTCTGATTGCTGAGAGCACCCGCTGGCCAGCCCTGGTACTGCAGCCCACAAGGCAGGTGAGTCCCACCATTACTGACAAGTCCATTCCTGACACAGTCGCATCACAAAGACATACCATTCGGAGTCATGTGACATACACCAATCACATTAAGTGCACGGTCCACAGTGGTCACAGGTGAAAGCATACACAGCACTTCAGCAGCCATCTCCCTGCAGTCTCCATCTCCCTGCAGTCTCCATCTCCCTGCAGTCTCTCCTCTGCACGGGGTTATTGGTACTCACAGGACTGAGCTCTCTGAAGTCACCTCCTCCATAGGTACATCTCTCCCGGGAACCCTCCAGGGACGCAGCCTCACACAGGGATCACCGGCCTGAAACCATATTGAGATGGAACCCATAGGGGGCGCCCTAACACAGCCTGTCATGAAAAAAAGTCTGCGAAAGGCAGCAGAAAGAACCCGCCTAAACCACAGTGATCTGTTTGTGGAAGGAAACGTTGTCATCGATTTATTATTATGCAGGATGGCGTCATGACGTCACAATGTTATTATACAGGATTTATGGTGCCAACAGTTTGCTCAGAGCTTTACAATATAACAGGAGACAATACAGATCAATACAAGAGGGATAGGAGGGCCTGATCCTGGGAGCTTACAATCTAAGAGAGAGGGGCTGATCCTGGGAGCTTACAATCTAGGAGGAGGGGCTGATCCCGGGAGCTTACAATCTAAGAGGGAGGGGCTGATCACGGGAGCTTACAATCTAAGAGGGAGGGGCTGATCCTGGGAGTTTACAATCTAGGAGGGAGGGGCTGATCCCGGGAGCTTACAATCTAAGAGGGAGGGGCTGATCCTGGGAGCTTACAATCTAGGAGGGAGGGCCTGATCCTGGGACCTTACAATTTAAGAGGGAGGGGCTGATCCTGGGAGCTTACAATCTAGGAGGGAGGGGCTGATCCTGGGAGTTTACAATCTAAGAGGGAAGGGCTGATCCTGGGAGCTTACAATCTAAGAGGGAGGGGCTGATCCTGGGAGTTTACAATCTAAGAGGGAGGGCCTGATCCTGGGAGTTTACAATCTAAGAGGGAGGGGCTGATCCTGGGAGTTTACAATCTAAGAGGGAAGGGCTGATCCTGGGAGCTTACAATCTAGGAGGGAGGGGCCTGATCCTGGGACCTTACAATTTAAGAGGGAGGGGCTGATCCCGGGAGCTTACAGTCTAAGAGGGAGGGGCTGATCCCGGGAGCTTACAATCTAAGAGGGAGGGGCTGATCCCGGGAGTTTACAATCTAAGAGGGAGGGGCTGATCCCGGGAGCTTACAATCTAAGAGGGGGGGCCCTGATCCCGGGAGCTTACAATCTAAGAGGGGGGGCCCTGATCCCGGGAGCTTACAATCTAAGAGGGGGGGCCCTGATCCTGGGAGCTTACAATCTAAGAGGGAGGCCCTGATCCTGGGAGCTTACAATCTAGGAGGGAGGGGCTGATCCTGGGAGTTTACAATCTAAGAGGGAGGGGCTGATCCTGGGAGCTTACAATCTAGGAGGGAGGCCCTGATCCTGGGAGCTTACAATCTAAGAGGGAGGGGCTGATCCTGGGAGCTTACAATCTAGGAGGGAGGGGCTGATCCTGGGAGCTGACAATCTAGGAGGGAGGGGCTAGTGGTACATAAGGTAGTAACTGTGGGGGATGGACTGGTAGGAGGAGTAGAAGATTCCAGTATTAGCTGAGGGCAGGATAGGCTTCCCTGAAGAGATCGGTTTTCAGAGATCGCCTAAAAGTGGGCAGAGTAGGCGATAGTCTGATAAATTGGGGTAGAGAGTTCCAGAGGATGGGTGAAGCTCTGGAGAAGTTCTGGAGACAAGCATGGGAGGAGGAGACAAGGGAGCTAGAGAGCAGAAGGTTGTGCGAGGAGCGGAGAGGACGGTTTGGGTGATATTTGAAGACAAGATCGGTGATGAGTTATAAATGGCTTTATATGTGATTGTTAATGTTTTGAATTTTAGCTGTTGGGCAACGGGAAGGGAGGGATTGGCAGAGAGGGGTGGAGGACACTGAATGGAGGCCAGTGGAGGGATTGGCAGAGAGGGGTGGAGGACACTGAGTGGAGGCCAGTGGAGGGATTGGCAGAGAGGGGTGGAGGACACTGAGTGGAGGCCAGTGGAGGGATTGGCAGAGAGGGGTGGAGGACACTGAGTGGAGGCCAGTGGAGGGATTGGCAGAGAGGGGTGGAGAACACTGAGTGGAGGCCAGTGGAGGGATTGGCAGAGAGGGGTGGAGGACACTGAATGGAGGCCAGTGGAGGGATTGGCAGAGGGGGGTGGAGGACACTGAATGGAGGCCAGTGGAGGGATTGGCAGAGAGGGGTGGAGGACACTGAATGGAGGCCAGTGGAGGGATTGGCAAAGAGGGGTGGTGGACGCTGAATGGAGGCCGGTGGAGGGATTGGCAGAGAGGGGTGGAGGACGCTGAATGGAGGCCGGTGGAGGGATTGGCAGAGAGGGGTGGTGGACGCTGAATGGAGGCCGGTGGAGGGATTGGCAGAGAGGGGTGGTGGACGCTGAATGGAGGCCGGTGAAGGGATTGGCAGAGAGGGGTGGAGGACGCTGAATGGAGGCCGGTGGAGGGATTGGCAGAGAGGGGTGGTGGACGCTGAATGGAGGCCGGTGGAGGGATTGGCAGAGGGGGGGGGAGGACACTGAATGGAGGCCGGTGGAGGGATTGGCAGAGAGGGGTGGAGGACGCTGAATGGAGGCCGGTGGAGGGATTGGCAGAGAGGGGTGGTGGACGCTGAATGGAGGCCGGTGGAGGGATTGGCAGAGGGGGGGGAGGACACTGAATGGAGGCCAGTGGAGGGATTGGCAGAGAGGGGTGGAGAACACTGAATGGAGGTCAGTGGAGGGATTGGCAGAGAGGGGTGGAGGACACTGAATGGAGGCCAGTGGAGGGATTGGCAGAGAGGGGTGGAGAACACTGAATGGAGGTCAGTGGAGGGATTGGCAGAGAGGGGTGGAGGACACTGAATGGAGGCCAGTGGAGGGAGTGGCAGAGAGGGGTGGTGGACGCTGAATGGAGGCCGGTGGAGGGATTGACAGAGAGGGGTGGAGGACGCTGAATGGAGGCCGGTGGAGGGATTGGCAGAGAGGGGTGGTGGACGCTGAATGGAGGCCAGTGGAGGGATTGGCAGAGAGGGGTGGTGGACGCTGAATGGAGGCCGGTGGAGGGATTGGCAGAGAGGGGTGGAGGACGCTGAATGGAGGCCGGTGGAGGGATTGGCAGAGAGGGGTGGTGGACGCTGAAAGGAGGCCAGTGGAGGGATTGGCAGGGGGGGGGGGACACTGAATGGAGGCCGGTGGAGGGATTGGCAGAGAGGGGTGGAGGACGCTGAATGGAGGCCAGTGGAGGGATTGGCAGAGAGGGGTGGTGGACGCTGAATGGAGGCCGGTGGAGGGATTGGCAGAGGGGGGGGAGGACACTGAATGGAGGCCGGTGGAGGGATTGGCAGAGAGGGGTGGAGGACGCTGAATGGAGGCCAGTGGAGGGATTGGCAGAGAGGGGTGGAGGACACTGAATGGAGGCCAGTGGAGGGATTGACAGAGAGGGGTGGAGGACGCTGAATGGAGGCCAGTGGAGGGATTGGCAGAGAGGGGTGGTGAACGCTGAATGGAGGCCGGTGGAGGGATTGGCAGAGGGGGGTGGAGGACCCTGAGTGCAGGCCGGTGGAGGGATTGACAGAGAGGGATGGAGGACGCTGAATGGAGGCCGGTGGAGGGATTGACAGAGAGGGGTGGAGGACACTGAATGGAGGCCAGTGGAGGAATTGGCAGAGAGGGGTGGAGGACGCTGAATGGAGGCCAGTGGAGGGATTGGCAGAGAGGGGTGGAGGACGCTGAATGGAGGCCAGTGGAGGGATTGGCAGAGAGGGGTGGAGGACACTGAATGGAAGCCAGTAGAGGGATTGGCAGAGAGGGTGGAGGACACTGGATGTAGGCCAGTGGAGGGATTGGCAGAGAGGGGTGGATGAAACTGAATGGAGGCCAGTGGAGGGATTGGCAGAGAGGGGTGGATGAAACTGAATGGAGGCCAGTGGAGGGATTGGCATAGAGGGGTGGATGAAACTGAATGGAGGCCAGTGGAGGGATTGGCATAGAGGGGTGAAAGGACACTGAATGTAGGCCAGTGGAGGGATTGGCAGATACAGAACGGTTAGTAAGGTGGATGAGTCTGGCAGCAGCATTCATGATAGACTGAAGAAGGGATAGCCTGCGATGAGGTCGGCCAATGAGGAGGGAGTTACAATAGTCAAGACGAGAGATAACCAGGGAGGGAATAAGTTGCTTAGGTTTCAGAGGTTGCGGAGGTTGGAGATGTTGGAGGTTGGAGATGTTGCGGAGGTTGGAGATGTTGTGGAGGTTGGAGATGTTGCGGAGGTTGGAGATGTTGTGGAGGTTGGAGATGTTGCGGAGGTTGGAGATGTTGCGGAGGTGGGAGATGTTGCGGAGGTTGGAGGTGTTGCGGAGGTTGGAGATGTTGGAGGTTGGAGATGTTGCGGAGGTTGGAGATGTTGTGGAGGTTGGAGATGTTGCGGAGGTTGGAGATGTTGCGGAGGTTGGAGATGTTGCGGAGGTTGGAGATGTTGTGGAGGTTGGAGATGTTGCGGAGGTTGGAGATGTTGCGGAGGTGGGAGATGTTGCGGAGGTTGGAGGTGTTGCGGAGGTTGGAGATGTTGCGGAGGTGAAGTCTACAAGATTTGGACAGTGATTGGATTTGGGGGTGAAAGGACAGATGGGAGTCTAGGATTACACCGAGTACCCTGGCATGAGGGGAGGGACTGATGATTGTGTTATTGATCTTGATGGAGAAGTCGGGGGGGGGGCACGGGCTGGAGGGAATACGAAGAGCTCAGTTTTGGAAATATTGCGTTTGAGGAAGTGAAGTGACCTCCATGCCGATATGTCTCTTAGTAGGTTAGTAATGCGAGAGGAGACTGAAGGGGTGAGGTGAGGAGGAGACTGAAGGGGTGAGGTGGAGAGGAGACTGAAGGGGTGAGGAGGAGACTGAAGGGGTGAGGTGAGGAGGAGACTGAAGGGGTGAGGAGGAGACTGAAGGGGTGAGGAGACTGAAGGGGTGAGGTGAGGAGGAGACTGAAGGGGTGAGGTGAGGAGGAGACTGAAGGGGTGAGGTGAGGAGGAGACTGAAGGGGTGAGGTGGGGAGGAGACTGAAGGGGTGAGGTGAGGAGGAGACTGAAGGGGTGAGGAGGAGACTGAAGGGGTGAGGAGACTGAAGGGGTGAGGTGAGGAGGAGACTGAAGGGGTGAGGTGAGGAGGAGACTGAAGGGGTGAGGTGAGGAGGAGACTGAAGGGGTGAGGTGGAGAGGAGACTGAAGGGGTGAGGTGGAGAGGAGACTGAAGGGGTGAGGTGAGGAGGAGACTGAAGGGGTGAGGTGTGGAGGAGACTGAAGGGGTGAGGTGAGGAGGAGACTGAATGGGTGAGGTGGAGAGGAGACTGAAGGGGTGAGGTGAGGAGGAGACTGAAGGGGTGAGGTGGAGATGAGACTGAAGCGGTGAGGTGAGGAGGAGACTGAAGGGGCGAGGTGAGTAGGAGACTGAAGGGGTGAGGTGAGTAGGAGACTGAAGGGGCGAGGTGAGGAGGACACTGAAGCGGTGAGGTGAGGAGGAGACTGAAGGGGCGAGGTGAGTAGGAGACTGAAGGGGCGAGGTGAGTAGGAGACTGAAGGGGTGAGGTGAGGAGACTGAAGGGGTGAGGTGAGGAGACTGAAGGGGAAGGTGAGGAGGAGACTGAAGGGGTGAGGTGTGGAGGAGACTGAAGGGGCGAGGTGAGTAGGAGACTGAAGGGGCGAGGTGTGGAGGAGACTGAAGGGGTGAGGTGAGGAGCAGACTGAAGGGGGAGGTGAGGGGTAGAAAGATAGATTTGTGTGGCATCAGCATAGAGATGGTACTTAAAGCCATGGGAGTTTATCAAGTGACCAAGGTAGGAGGTGTAGATGGAGAAGAGAAGGGGTCCAAGGACAGAACCTTGAGGGACCCCAACAGAGAGGGGGAGTGGAGTGGAGGAGACAGAGTTATAAGTAACACTGAAGGAGTGCTGCGATAGGTAGGAGGAGAACCAGGAGAGAGCAGAGTCTCGGAGGCCAAGAGAGTGGAGTTTTGCGAGGAGGAGGGGATGGTCAACCGTATCAAAAGCCGCAGAGAGGCCAAGTAGTAAGAGTACGGAGTAGTGACCATTGGTTGGGATGAGTACGGAGTAGTGGCCATTGGTTGGGATGAGTACGGAGTAGTGGCCATCGGTTGGGATGAGTACGGAGTAATGGCCATTGGTTGGGATGAGTACGGAGTAGTGGCCATTGGTTGGGATTAGTATGGAGTAGTGGCCATTGGTTAGGGTGAGTATGGAGTAGTGGCCATTGGTTAGGGTGAGTACGGAGTAGCGGCCATTGGTTGGGATGAGTATGGAGTAATGGTCATTGGTTGGGATGAGTACGGAGTAGTGACCATTGGTTGGGATGAGTATGGAGTAATGGCCATTGGTTAGGGTGAGTACGGAGTAGTGGCCATTGGTTAGGGTGAGTACGGAGTAGCGGCCATTGGTTGGGATGAGTATGGAGTAATGGTCATTGGTTGGGATGAGTACGGAGTAGTGACCATTGGTTGGGATGAGTATGGAGTAATGGCCATTGGTTGGGATGAGTACGGAGTAGCGGCCATTGGTTAGGGTGAGTACGGAGTAGTGGCCATTGGTTGGGATGAGTATGGAGTAATGGCCATTGGTTGGGATGAGTATGGAGTAATGGCCATTGGTTAGGGTGAGTACGGAGTAGTGGCCATTGGTTGGGATGAGTATGGAGTAATGGCCATTGGTTGGGATGAGTATGGAGTAATGGCCATTGGTTAGGGTGAGTACGGAGTAGTGGCCATTGGTTGGGATGAGTATGGAGTAATGGCCATTGGTTGGGATGAGTACGGAGTAGCGGCCATTGGTTAGGGTGAGTACGGAGTAGTGGCCATTGGTTGGGATGAGTACGGAGTAGTGGCCATTGGTTGGGATGAGTATGGAGTAATGGCCATTGGTTGGGATGAGTACGGAGTAGTGGCCATTGGTTGGGATGAGTACGGAGTAGTGACCATTGGTCGGGATGAGTACGGAGTAGTGGCCATTGGTCGAGATGAGTACGGAGTAGTGGCCATTGGTCGGGATGAGTACGGAGTAGTGGCCATTGGTTGGGATGAGTACGGAGTAGTGGCCATTGGTTGGGATGAGTACGGAGTAGTGGCCATTGGTTGGGATGAGTACGGAGTAGTGGCCATTGGTTGGGATGAGTACGGAGTAGTGGCCATTGGTTGGGATGAGTACGGAGTAGTGGCCATTGGTTGGGATGAGTACGGAGTAGTGGCCATTGGTTGGGATGAGTACGGAGTAGAGACCATTGGTTGGGATGAGTATGGAGTAATGGCCATTGGTTGGGATGAGTACGGAGTAGTGGCCATTGGTTGGGATGAGTACGGAGTAGTGGCCATTGGTTGGGATGAGTACGGAGTAGTTGCCATTGGTTGGGATGAGTACGGAGTAGTGACCATTGGTTGGGATGAGTACGGAGTAGTGGCCATTGGTCGAGATGAGTACGGAGTAGTGGCCATTGGTTGGGATGAGTACGGAGTAGTGACCATTGGTTGGGAGGAGTACGGAGTAGTGGCCATTGGTTGGGATAAGTACGGAGTAGTGGTCATTGGTTGGGATGGGTACAGAGTAGTAGTTGTGAGGGGACAGGATCCAGGGGGCAGATGGTGAGAAGGCAGAAGAGGGTGACCGTAGTAGTTGTGAGGGGACAGGATCCAGGGGGCAGGTAGTGAGATGGCAGAAGAGGTGCCAGAGTCCTAGGAGGGCAGCAAGGTCTTGTGTGCGCCGTACTCCCACGAGGAGCTAAGAGGAGAGTCTGTCCAACCCCTGAGCACCACACCTGAGCGCAGGAGATCACATCTTGAGTTATAGTGAGTGATGTTCCCCAAATTTGCCACGGACGGCCCCAATGGTGTGTCCCACATACAGAAGGCCGCAAGGACACGTTAAGCAGTCCACCACAAAGTCCGCTGAACAAATATAAAACTCAGAAGCGTTAGTCCGTGGTCTTTGTCCATGTTGGCATCCATAAAATGGCAGTTGAGACGTATTTCCTTCCTACGTCCCTATGAGGTTCCCTAATAAATTCCCCACCCCAGAGGTGGATTTTTTGATCTGTGTTTCCATCTTGCTGGAAGCCATTTTGCTCTTTACATTGGGGGCCCTCTGGTAGGCAAATCAGGGATTTTGAGGAAGGATGGGGCCCAGCTCAGGATCCTATAATAGGAAGGGCCAATGTTTCCCGAAGATGATTTCCAAGTTCTTATAGTTGGAATGAAATTGAGTAATGAACTTTATATTCTTCTATCTGTCCACATGGACATAGTGCCGGTGGGTGTACATGTGATAGGCCTCATCGTTACCCCCAAGTGTGGCCCCTCTCCATGAATGTTGTTCTTTAGATCTTATATTGTGTTATGTACTCCTCCCGGAGAGCAATGATTCCTTCATCAGCAAAACCGGCTTGTTGTCAGGGAGCGAGGAGCCAGACACACAAGGAGGTGCGATTAAAGGTAGGTTTATTTACACAGAAACAAGGCAAGAGTCTATGCAAGTCCAACAGCAACAGCGGATGACTTGGTAGGACAGACGTTCTCCTGCAGAGGTCGTCTTCCAGGATAATCAAGTCGAGAACCAGCAGGAATCGTAGCCAAAGCCAGGGACAGAAGCCAGGAAGAATGGTCGCCGGAGCCGGGGTCAGAAGCCAGGAAGGATGGTCGCCAGAGCCGAGGTCAGAAGCCAGGAAGAATGGTCACCAGAGCCGAGGTCAGAATCCAGGAAGAATGGTCGCCAGAGCCGGGGTCAGAAGCCAGGAAGGATGGTCGCCAGAGCCGAGGTCAGAAGCCAGGAAGAATGGTCACCAGAGCCGAGGTCAGAATCCAGGAAGAATGGTCGCCAGAGCCGGGGTCAGAAGCCAGGAAGGATGGTCACCAGAGCCGGGGTCAGAAGCCAGGAAGCATGGTCGCCAGAGCCGGGGTCAGAAGCCAGGAAGAATGGTCGCCAGAGCCGGGGTCAGAAGCCAGGAAGAATGGTCGCCAGAGCCGGGGTCAGAAGCCAGGAAGAATGGTCGCCAGAGCCGGGGTCAGAAGCCAGGAAGAATGGTCGCCAGAGCCGGGGTCAGAAGCCAGGAAGAATGGTCGCCAGAGCCGGGGTCAGAAGCCAGGAAGAATGGTCGCCAGAGCCGGGGTCAGAAGCCAGGAAGAATGGTCGCCAGAGCCGGGGTCAGAAGCCAGGAGGAGTCTTAGCCAAAGTCGAGTCGGTATCCAGGAGAGCAAAGAGTTAACCGAACAGGAGCTTGCTGCTGGGCAACAGACAGGACACGAATGCAATGGACAGCTACAAACAGCAGACTTAAATGTGATAAGCCGCCACCTCCTGGGAGGAGCCGCAGAGGGCTGAAAGCATAAAGGATCCCACAATGCTTTGCAGACACCTAAGATGGATGCCAGCACATGGAGCAGCACAAGCCCTGAGGAAAGGTAGGACCTTGATACATTGATGTAAATAGGAATTTCTGGCTGTGGGCTTCTAGCGGATCTTGGATGTGAGAAGATGTCCTTCGGAAGTCGGCTCCAGATGTAGGAAGAGCAGCCAGGTGGAGTCCCATACAAAGATCTAGATAGACCCCCAGGCAATGTTGTATTCAGTGTTCCTCAAATGGGACTACTTCCATGGGGGGACCATCCCAAAGGGTGACCATGTTGTCAATATACACTCTTGGAGGGGGAGGGCTTGTTTCTGTGGATACACTGGCTTTCCCAACAGCCCCCCGTCAGATTAGTATGACTCGGCGTTCGATTTACACCCATTGCTGGGCCATTGGTCTGAATTCCTGAACATGAAATATTTGTGCTCTAAACAGAACTTTGTATATCCAGAAGAAGGCGTCTGTTCACAATGGAAATCGGGACTGAAAATAAATATAGGGTACAAAGGCCTACCCCATATAGGAGGTCCAGGAGAAGCCCAGAATATGAAGATTCCCAGCGGGAGTACTGGAAACGCTCTACAGGATGGATGGAATCCCGTATGTACCAGGGGAGGTCCCAGTCCACGTATAGTGACTGTCCACTGGTCCTACTGTCATGGCTGCAATGGTAGGCCTACCAGGAGTAGAATCCTGGGGGGCGGTTCCATTATCGGAGGATAATGACATCACTACAGTTCCCTCCCCCTCCTCTTCATGTATCCCAATGAACATCAATCACAGATCTCCTCACCTCCCAGCCCCACCCATTGCCAGCAGATTGGCCGCTCCTGGCCCTGCCCCTCCTCACCTCTGTTCAAAGTACTGGAGGGGGCGTAGTGGAGGAGCCCCACCCAGGAGAATGAGAGCGGGTAACAACATCCCTCCAATCGGACATCTTTCCTGTGATTGGAATGATTGGGATCAGAGACTGGCGAGATCCTGAACTCCGCTCCTCATACACTCCTCTCTTCCTACACTCCAAGTACCCCAATACACTCCTCCTAACCTGCATGCTCCTCATACCCTCCCCTCCTCATACACTCCTCATACCCTCCATGCTCCTCATACCCTCCCCTCCAAGTACCTCAATACACTCCGTGCTCCTCCTACCCTCCATGCTCCTCATACCCTCCCCTCCTCATACACTCTGCTCTGCTCCTACCCTCCATGCTCCTCATACCCTCCCCTCCTCATACACTCTGCTCTCCTCGTACCCTCCATGTTCCTCATACCCTCCCCTCCTCATACACTCTGCGCTCCTCATGCCCTCCCCTCCTCATACACTCTGCGCTCCTCATACCCTCCCCTCCTCATACCCTCCATGATCCTCATACCCTCCCCACTCCTCATAACCTCCATGCTCCTCATGCCCTCCTCATATACTCCAAGTACCCCAATACACTCCGTGCTCCTCCTACCCTCCGCGCTCCTCATACCCTCCCCTCCTCATACGTGGATCATCTATCTGGGATCATTCTATTATTGAATCTACCCTCCGCACTCCTCATACACTCCAAGTACCCCAATACACTCCGTGCTCCTCCTACCCTCCATGGTCCTCATACACTCCCCCCCTCGTACACTCCGCACTCCTCATACACCCCACTCCTCGTACACTCCGTGCTCCTCATACCCTCCACTCCTCATATACTCCCCTCCCTTCATGCTCCTCATACACTCTGCACTCCTCCTACCCTCCCCTCCTCATACACCCCACTCCTCATACCCTCCCCTCCTCATACATGGATCATCTACCTGGGATCATTCTATTATTGAATCTTCTGTAAATCTATCAGCCATGGAACGTGTCTCCGGGTCGGTGTGGGAAAGCCACATTCTGTGTACATTTCCCGCACCATGTGCACAACATAGGACCCTGCAATCTGCAGCGGGTGTCCATGCAATGCTAGGGGCACCCCATACGTAGGGCGTTCCCCTCCCCCCACCTCCTGTGTGATTCATCCGAAGACTCGCAGTTTTCCTGCCTCACTCCGCCCTGGTCAGAGTTCATTCTACAAATCCTAAGCTCCGCCTCCATCACATCGACAATGAATGCCATTGGATTTTCTCTCATGATTCGATTCATGTCAGCTCTGTGCCAAGTCGGTTCACCTCTTCCAATCGGCCATTCGGTAGCCAAGCCTACTCCATTCCGCGGGGTGGACAGGTGCGGCTGGTGATGTCAGAGGGAGGGGGCCCAGGTGAGGCTAGCGATGTTTGAGGGCGGGGTCTCCACATCATTCCAATCCATATGGAGTACAGGTGAGGGCGGCCCAGGTGAGGCTAGTGATGTCAGAGGGCGGGGTCTCCACATCCCTTCAATCTGGAGAGGACAGATGAGGACAGGTGAGGGCGGGCCCAGGTGAGGCCAGTAATGTCAGAGGGCGGGGTCTCCACATCCCTTCAGTCTGGAGAGGACAGGTGAGGCCGGAATTGGCAATCTATGGGGAGGACAGGAGAGGGTGGGCCCAGGTGAGGCCGGTGATGTTAGAGGGAGGGGTCTCCACATCCCTCCAATCTATGGGAAGGACAGGTGAGGGCAGGCCCAGGTGAGGCTAGTGATTTTAGAGGGCAGGGCCAGGGCTTGTTCTTAACAGAACCTAACCAGAGACAAAGAAGATGGCGGCCGGGAGAGGATTGTGGGGGGCGCTGCTGATCCTCAGTCTAGGTGAGTACTTGCCCAACAGGAGAGTGGAGGGGGGGCAGCTACTGTGGGTGGTGAGTACTTAGCTGTACACAGTGACTATTTACTTGTCCTATCTACCTGTATGGAGCAACTACCTACCTCTCCTATCACCTGCCTGTGCTGTGAGTGCACCAACCTGTCCTGAAACTCTTCACTCAACTCCTTACGTGACAACACCTACCTGGCCTGCTCTGTATTGGGTACAGGGGAGCACCTACCCAACCTGCACTGCATCGTATATTACTGGATGGGGGATTTCTGCTCCCACCACACTTCCCTGTGCCTGGATTGAGGTCTCTTACCGGACTTCTATCAGCCAATCAGAGTCCAGCCTGTCCTGGGAGGTGGTGGGTAGCGGTGCAGGATGGAATACTCGTGCTGAGGAGCTGCAATCTCCTAAAAGTCTTCCCACATCTGTAAAAGTTCTCCCAAAATAGCGCTGCCCCCTAGTGACCCCAAAAAATAATAATAAACACCCACCTGAGCATCAAACCTGACGTGTAAATGAATACGGCAACCGGCTGAGCCACGAAATCCAAATGTTCTGCGAAACGCAAATCAGAAATACACCATCAAGTAGCAATAAACACCCGGCCGAGCTATAATAAACACCTGACCCCTGCCCCCGCACCACGGACCCCCACCTCTTCCCACACCACACTGCAGACCCCCATCCCCTTCTCTCCCACACCGCCTGACCCCTGCCCCCACACCATAGACCCCCATCCCCTCTTCCCACACTGCCTGACCCCTGCCCCCGCACCGCGGACCCCCATCCCTACCCTCTTCTCTTCCCACACCACCTGACCCCTGCCCCCACACCGCAGACCCCCATCCTCACCCTCTTCTCTGCCTGCACCGCTTGACCTCGCACCACAGACGCCCGTCCCACCCTATTCTCTCCCCGCACTGCCTGACCCCTGCCCCCGCACCGAGGATCCCCATCCCCACCCTCTCCTCGCTCCTCCTGTCCTTATACTCTTCTGTCCTCGCTCCTCCTGACACCAGTTCTTGTACTCTTGTCTCCTCACTCCCGTCCTCTTCTCTCCTCCTCACTCCCGTCCTCTTCTCTACTCCCGTCCTCTTCTCTCCTCCCCACTCCCGTCCTCTTCTCTCCTCCCCACTCCCGTCCTCTTCTCTCCTCCCCACTCCCGTCCTCTTCTCTCCTCCCCACTCCGGTCCTCTTCTCTCCTCCTCACTCCCGTCCTCTTCTCTCCTCCTCACTCCCGTCCTCTTCTCTCCTCCTCACTCCCGTCCTCTTCTCTCCTCCCGTCCTCTTCTCTCCTCCCCACTCCGGTCCTCTTCTCTCCTCCCCACTCCCGTCCTCTTCTCTCCTCCCCACTCCCGTCCTCTTCTCTCCTCCTCACTCCCGTCCTCTTCTCTCCTCCCGACTCCGGTCCTCTTCTCTCCTCCCCACTCCGGTCCTCTTCTCTCCTCCCCACTCCGGTCCTCTTCTCTCCTCCCGACTCCCGTCCTCTTCTCTCCTCCCGACTCCCGTCCTCTTCTCTCCTCCCGACTCCCGTCCTCTTCTCTCCTCCTCACTCCCGTCCTCTTCTCTCCTCCTGCCTCCGGTCCTCTTCTCTCCTCCTCACTCCCGTCCTCTTCTCTCCTGACTCCCGTCCTCTTCTCGCCGCCTCACTCCGGTCCTCTTCTCTCCTCCTCACTCCCGTCCTCTTCTCTCCTCCTCACTCCCGTCCTCTTCTCTCCTCCTCACTCTCGTCCTCTGCACTCTACTCTCCCTGCACCTCCTGCACTCATCTCTCTTCTCCCCACAGAGACTGCTGCCCTATCTGACACCATCTTCCTGAGGGAAGGACAAGGTAAGTCTTTTGTTCTTATAATGAATTAAGAGATACAACCTCACCAATCTCTGTTGCAGCAGTGATACGAAGTGCGGGTTTATCGGACTTTTATTATTATACAGTATTTATATAGCGCCAAAGGGTTTGCTCAGCGCTGTACAATAGCGAGGGGGACAGAACATGAGACAATACAATACACGAGGGGTTCGAGGGCCCTGCTCTTTCCAGCTTACAATTATAGGAGATCTTTTATTGCTGCCATTATCACAAACTATGAGAATTTCCAGTCCAGTCTTGCAGCTTGAGGTATGGGGACCCAAAAAGGTCCAAGTTTAATGGTGGCTTCTCTCCACCTCCTGCATTTTCCTATTGACCAAAGATGAGCCAATAAATATGTGAAGGGTGGAAGGCAGGGACCGGCCCCGACACTCTTCCCCACGATTCAGAGCATGTGCACTCTACTGAAGTACCGGCACTACATGCCTGCTGGAACCATTGTGGACGTGGAGACTCGCTGTAGTAATCTCCACAATTACCGGGAGCATTGCCTTCTAAGTCCTGTGCCATGCTGCACAGTAACCACAGGGAGTCGCTCATTTGGCACAGGAGCCATTCACAGAAAGCCCTCTATGTTGTGTAGTGTGAACAAGACCCATGTGGTTACGATGCAACAAGGCAGCCGCTCGGCAGAACAACTGAGAGACGGCTTGGTGGGCACATTGACTCTCCTGGAAGCCAGCTTGGTGGGCACATTGACGCTCCTGGCAGCCAGCTTGGTGGGCACATTGACGCTCCTGGAAGCCAGCTTGGTGGGCACATTGACTCTCCTGGAAGCCAGCTTGGTGGGCACATTGACGCTCCTGGCAGCCAGCTTGGTGGGCACATTGACTCTCCTGGCAGCCAGCTTGGTGGGCACATTGATTATCCTGGTGGCTGGCAGTTGTCCTTTGGGTATTCTCAAATACTTTCATACTGTGCCATTCACCAGATGCAAAGTTCCGGTGCATTTATCCTAGAACCCTCCAGAATCCACGTGTGGAGTGGAAGTTCACATCAGACACTGAGACCATCCTTGTGTACTATGACAGAGAACTGACAGGTACGTCGCTCATTATCTCCTTCCCAAAGAAATGGCCCTCTTATAACAGCATGTGCTAAGGGGGGGGGGGGGCATACAAATCAGGGTGCGTGAGCAGGGGGTATGGCGGGATAATCATGGTGTATTGGTAAGAGGGGACACACAAAAATTATGGTGGGGTGGCTATTGGAGGGAGGAGACAGTTCTCAATCATGGTGGTAGGGTGGATATTGGTGGGAGGAGACCGTTATCAATCGTGTTGGTGGGGTGGATATTGGTGGGAGGACACTGTTATTAATCATGGTGGTGGGGTGGATATTGGTGGGAGGAGACAGTTCTCAATCATGGTGGTGGGGTGGATATTGGTGGGAGGAGACAGTTCTCAATCATGATGGTAGGGTGGATATTGGTGGGAAGAGACCATTATCAATCGTGTTGGTGGGGTGGATATTGGTGGGAGGAGACAGTTCTCAATCATGGTGGTGGGGTGGATATTGGTGGGAGGAGACCGTTATCAATCGTGTTGGTGGGGTGGATATTGGTGGGAGGACACTGTTATCAATCGTGGTGGGGTGGATATTGGTGGGAGGAGGCATACAAATCATGTTTGGATGGGTATTTTCCTGCATAAATCCCCATCTGTAATCTGTATTTGTGGAGGTGGACTTGGAACAGGTGAGGTGTCACCCAGGTAGTCCCGGTCAGGTGGTCGTTCTCCTTTTAATCTGTTGGTTTCCCTCACAGCCCCCTATAAGAACCGGGCGGTCTTCTTCCAGCAAGGCCTGCTGCTGAATTCGGTGACCAGGAAGGACAGTGGAAACTATTCGTGTGAGGTGACCGGAACGGATTCCAGTGGGACTGTGCAGTACTTCGTGGGCAACACTCAGCTGGTGGTGTTGGGTGAGATTATTGGTGACCTCAGTACTGTGACTTTCTCGGAGATGTTGGAATGGCTTCTGACTCTCTGTTCTCCTTCAGTTCCCCCCTCAGTGCCCACCGCTCAAGTACCAACCTCTGTCACTACCGGGAGTACCGCAACCCTGAACTGCATTGAGAAGGACGCCTCACCACCGCCCACCTTCTCTTGGTATAAGGACAATGTCCTGATGCCCCAAAACCCAAAGGACAGCCCCACCTTCCAGAACTCCAGCTACACTCTGGACTGGAAAACTGGACAGCTGGTAAGTTATGGTCACTATTGTAAAAGCATGTAAATAAAAATGTAAGTACACCCTGGGAAATGGACTTTTACAACATATTTTAAATGGTGAAACATTGGATCTGTATTCATATAGTGCCATGCCAATAGCTTCTGCTGCTGTATCTGAGCCAAAAAGGAGTGAGTTGAGACAGCCCCAGCTCACATGCACATCGCTGGACAGAGATTGGGCTCAGGTACGTATCTCGGGGGGAGCTGCATGCAGAAGGTGTTTTCCTTACTGCATAGAAAGCCTTCTGCCTTTGCAACCACTTTAAATCATGAAATCCAGAATCCGATTAGAACCTCTCCTGGGACTGGCTCCTTTGTAATCTCTCCACCTTCTGAGGTAGTGAGGGTTCCAGTTCTAGACAAAATGTTCTGTGGGTTCAGTTTCAACTTCTTGGGTTTCCAAACCATACTGGACCTCAAACCTCTCACTAGGTTCCTCTGAGTGCTGAAGTTTCAGATAGAATCAGAGCATTCAGTGGTAGCCTCTCTCCAGCCAGGGATTTCTGGAATTGCTGGACAAAAGGATGCCTACCTACACATCCTGATCTTCCTCCTCAATAGAGGTTTCCCCAGTCTGAGGTGGAGGGTAGTCATTTTCAATTTGTGGCCCTGCCGTTCAGCCTCTCTACAGCTCTCGGAATGTTCCCCAAGGTCCTGGATTCAATTCTGGGCCTACCAAGGACCCAGGGGGTACCTACTGTATTCTTGGGTACCTTGATTATTTGCTTCTAAGGATCTGCCCCTCTTCTGGAGCACAATGTGTCTCTCCCATTACACGTTCTGGAGAGGTTTAGCTTGGGTCTCAGTCTCCAAAGACCTGCGTTGCTTCTGGCCCAGCGATTGAAATATCTGGGTTTGCTCCTGGAGACTTCCCAGGTGAGAGGGATTCTCCTTCCAGGAAAACACTTTGCTCTGAGGAATCAGGTGGATTCCCTCAATTAACTGAGAAAGCTCTTAATTTTTCATTGCATGAGGGTCTTTGTGGGCAAATGGTGGCCTTGCTCAAGGCAGTTCCTTTGACTGAGTTTCACTTCAGGTAACTGCAGAAGAATGATCTGGGGGGCTGGGACAGAGGGGTGCAATCATTGGACTCTCCAGTGTCCTCACATCCCAGAACTTGTCCACCCCTGAACTGGTGACTTTCTTCATGACTACTGGAGATGGGAAAGTCTTTCTTCCTCTCTTGGATCCCGTTGTGGTACAGAGAACTTGGTCTCCACAGGAAAAGTTGTTGCCCACCAATATTCTGCGACTGCAGGAGATTCAAGTTGCTCTCCCACATTGCTGGATGTGGCTACAAGGTCTCCCTGGAAGGGTTCAGCCTGACATGCCATGGCTGTGCCTCACATAAACAAAGCACAAGAAGTCATGTGGCCCAGGAGGAAGTGGATCTCATCCTGTCCTGAGTGTACATCCCATCCACAGTCCTCATTCTAGGAGTGGAAAGTGTCCCCGGAGGAAGTGGATCTCATCCTGTCCTGAGTGTACATCCCATCCACAGTCCTCATTCTAGGAGTGGAAAGTGTCCCCGGAGGAAGTGGATCTCATCCTGTCCTGAGTGTACATCCCATCCACAGTCCTCATGGTCTAACAATCAGATTGATATATTTTTCATGTGCTGCCATGTTGTCCTGGCATGTGACTTAATGATGGGAGGTCTGTCCCTGCCTGGTTCTTACCATGTACAATGGCCGCCATCCTCTGAGCACTTAGAATATTCTTTGCTTCCACTTTCTCTGCTTCGGCCGTTTGTATAGAGGAGCCATTTCTGGAGAGGTTTTATTTCAGCTCGGATGTTGTAGGTTGAAGGAGGGGTGTACTTACTTTTTCCCATGACTGTATAATAATGGGTCTTCAGTTGCTCTCCTCCATTCTGTACAGATCTCAGTAATAATCGCTCTCTAGTCGATCTTTTGCCGCGTTTTGTTCATATACGGTTCGGTTTCCATGTTACAGCAATTCAGTCCGATAATGAAGACGGACGCCGGACAATATTACTGCCAAGCATCGAACTGTCAGGGGAAGCAGGCGTCGGCACCGGTTCAGATGAAAGTCGGTAAGTATCACAGCCATGCGGGGGATCTGATCCCCCTCTGTCCACCATGTTGTAGGAAAGGGCCGCTAGGAGGACATGCAGGAGGGGAGCAAAAGTGACCGTATCCATAGCCGGGTATAGGTCACGTCTCTAGACACAGAACATTCCACATACGATCAACGCGTTTCATATTCACTCCTTCTTCATGAATGCATGTGAACACGTCCAACAACATAGAACATATGAATTCTACAGAACCAAATCAATAGAGAGATCAGGTGACATTCCGGACAGTGATGTTCATTCATGCAGTACATACATGACGTCCAAGAACATGGGCGATGCAGTAAGAACAATGGCGGGAGACCGTCAGCATACAGGATGAAGCAGCTTACAAAGGATCAGAGATTCACACACATGGGGCACCAGAAAATACCATCAAATATCCCCACGTGAGCGGGGTCCATGAGGCGGGGTCCGTGAGAGCAGTCCATGAGGCGGGGTCCGTGAGAGCAGTCCATGAGGCGGGGTCCGTGAGAGCAGTCCATGAGGCGGGGTCCGTGAGAGCGGTCATGGCAACCAATCTGCTTCAAAGCTTAAAAGTAGAAGTCCAGCTAATACCCAACTATCCTTTAACCTGTCCCCCCCCAACACCGATGCTGACTAGTCTGTGTAGTAAAGATGTATATACTACGCTTTTGTCAGCCCGCTCTAGTCATGTGATCCCGTGTCAGTCAGCAGCTGCTGCAGGGGAGAGGAGGGAGCACTGACAACAGACGGGCTATGGGTGACATCACAGCTGTTGTCAGTGCTCCCTCTCCCCTGCAGCAGCTGCTGACTGACACGGGATCACATGACTAGAGCGGGTTGACAAAAGGGAAGTATATACATCTTTACTACACAGACTAGTCAGCATCGGTGTTGGGGGGGGACATGGCTGATAGGAGGGGGCATGGGTGATAGGAGGAGACATGGGTGATAGGAGGGGGAGGGGACAGGTTTGGGATTAGGTGGTGGCGGGATCCTCCTTTAATCTCGGTGTACTGTGTTGGGTGTTTCCAGAAGCTCCTCTGACTCCCCCGGACTGACGTATCACAAGAGTCTCTATGATCCGGATGGCGGACTCCCCTCTCCTGTCATCTTCTCTCTGGGTGAAGTTTGAACCTTCGGAGTGACACCGAGGAGGATGTTTTAGTCGTTTTTCTATAAAGTGTTTTTTTCCTGAGGCTGACGCCCCCCCCTTCTCTTTTTACCCCCTTTGCTCCTCTCCCCCCCCCCGGGGCTTACTCCTCTCTTTCAATATTTCTATTAAAGATTTTTCAAAATACTACAAAGATTCTGGTCATCATGTAAATGCAGAATCAGGCGAGTTCCCGCGACGTGGGAGGGGGGATGGGAATGAAATATTCATATTAAAGAAACTGATGACGGAGGATAGTGGACAGTGGCGGAGGGCAGCAGAGGACGGTGGAGGGCGACAGAGGATAGCAGACGGTGGAGGGTGGCAGAGGGGGTGCAGAATGGTGGAGGGCGACAGAGGATGGGGGAAGACAGCAGAGGGCGGCGGAGGATGGAAGAGGAGGGCGGCAGCGGATGGAAGAGGAGGGCGGCAGCGGATGGAAGAGGAGGGCGGCAGAGGATGGAAGAGAATGGCGGAGGGCGACAGAGAATGGCGGAGGGCGGCAGAGGATGGCGGATGATAGAGGGCGGCAGAGGATGGCGAAGGGCGGCAGAGGATGGCAGAGAATGGTGAAGGGCGGCAGAGGATGGCGGAGGGCGGCAGACGATGGCAGAGAATGGTGAAGGACGGCAGAGGATGGCGGAGGGCGGCAGGGGATGGCGGAGGGCGGCAGGGGATGGCAGAGAATGGTGAAGGGCGGCAGGGGATGGCGGAGGGCGGCAGACGATGGCAGAGAATGGTGAAGGGCGGCAGAGGATGGCGAAGGGCGGCCTGTATGGTATAAGCAGGTCAGATCAGAGACATCATCCACTGTATGCGGAGATAATGAGGGCTGTGGGCGGTCTGTCAGATGGGAATGTCTCCCATGGATTGGATGTAAGACGCCCACCAATGTGAATGTGTGAAGGAGAACCATCCTCATAAAAGGTGACCGACTGCCAATAAGGAGCAACCAGGACACCATCAATAAGAGGGAAAGAGGGAAGAGGAGAAGCAACAGCCCCCCCCAACATTGGGGGATGGGAGGAATTGTATACCTGACCAATCCCCCCATCATCCGCAGCTCAGTTCCTGGATCCTTTCCCATACAAACGTGGGCCAGGTAGTCAACTGCCACTCCAACTCAGAGAGGTCACCCCTCTGAGCCCCACCTCCATAGCAAAGGCTTCTGAAGGCGGTCCATGTCACATTGCAAAGGCCGATTGTAATATTTGTTGCAACAGTAAAACTCGGAGCCTGTTGAGTAAAACGAGAAGCCGGATCTAATCCCATATGATCGAAAAATGTCCTTCACGATGAAGACCTTCATCCAACCACCACTAAAATTCATTGGAAATGGAGGCCGGCGGAGAAAGTGGTGCTTTGGGAGTACAAAGGACTGGAGGCCACAACTGCAACAAATGGGAGGACTACCTGCCACCATCTAAATGGGATCCACATCAGGAGGTCAAGGGGCTGAGGGGCACAAGGCCTGAGGCCCCAAACCTATCCAATCTGGTCTATAAGATTCGGAATACAATTGGGACAGTTGGATAAGTTGAGCTGGCCTATTATATTTCCTAAGGTCCGGAATACTCAACCCACCGAAATCCCGTGTCGTGTAAAGTGTGACCCCCTCCCCCCCAGGGTTCTATATCCCCTTCAGGGGTCCACGTTAAGCTCCACGTAGATCAGCAACTGGGGCAGCCACAGGCAGATTAGACAATGACACGGATCCCACCCATCCAGGAGTTGGAGAAGACCACATCTCCATTTCCTGATTCAGCCGTGTGAGAAGAAGTGAAGAGTCACCTTCCCGAGATGCCATATTGGAAGTCCATCCCACGTAGGTCAGCGATAAGGGCAGCCACAGGCAGATTAGGCAATAACATGGATCCCACCCATCCAGGATCCGGGAGTTGGAGAAGACCACATCTCCATGTCCTGCTCCAGCCGTGTGAGAAGAAGTGAAGAGTCACCTTCCTGAGATGCCATATTGGAAGTCCATCCCACGTAGGTCAGTGACTAGGGCAGCCACAGGCAGATTAGGCAATAACACAGATCCCAGCCATCCAGGATCCGAGAGTTGGAGAAGACCACATCTCCATGTCCTGCTACAGCTGTGTGAGAAGATGGGAAGAGTCACCTTCCTGAGATGCCATATTGGAAGTTCGTCCCATGTAGGACCGTGGCTGCCGGATAAAACCAGAAGGATGATTTATGTCCTGCAGGGAATCCGCACCTGAGTCGATGTTTGGGGCATCTGTTTTCCCCCCAATTTATGTCTAAACCCGAGAAAGGTCCATAAAGGATGGAACGGAGGTGGAGGCTCCTCCTCTTCCTGTGTGGGGAGGAACAGGAGAAAGAGATTGGACAGCAGAACGCTTCCCTCCACTGTCCCCACCAAGGACGCCAGGGTGCATCTGGATAGCCATAGTTCCGGTCTCCATGGCAATCAGAAATGATAACGGGGGGAGGGGACAGAGTGTGGAGTACCGGATGTGCTGGTAATGGAACCTCACCTGGGTCGAGGGATTGCCGTTACAGATGGAAGCATTCCTTTTGTTCTGGATTCGTTTGTTAACCCCTTCCTGCTGGCCGTGATCTCTCGGTGAGGGGGCTTCAACACTGAGCATATGTGCAGCCCCCCACCCCATGTAAACCCCCTACCCGGCTAAGAGCGCTCCCTGCACACTCCCAGAATGGCGGCCGGTGGGGATCGGTAAGCTTCCGATGCCTACTTGTGATTGAATGCTTTCCGATCATGTGACCACTGTGACAGCCTATGACAAACCGTCCCTTTGTGATAACATTTTGCCCTTTCGGTTTCAGTTTTCTCCCTTCAGTAAATGTTTAGCAGCTGTTATGTAGACAGACCTTCTACACTGTTTAGGGAAATGTGACCTTGTCGTCTTTCCCTTCTATAGAGTTCATACTGTATTGTTGGTTGTAGGGTTTGTTGTGGGCGGGGAAAACCCGGTGCCAGGCTGTCTGGTGGGGGTGAAGCTGTATATACTGAGCTGTGTTCAATAAAGATGCAGTCATTTCACCCTACACGAAGTTCCGACTCGTGGTTTGGGAGAGCAGGGAAGGGAGTGTTTTGAGCTCTAAAACCTGCCCTGGAAGACTAGCCGGAAAAGGGGACTGTCAAGAGAACCAGAGAGCACACAGAGACAGATTGCACGGAACCCAACGTGCTTTTATTGGGGAGGTTTTGGGGGCACAGACAACAGTTCCTTTAGTCCACAGCTCCACACCAGACACAGCAACACAGTACAGTTCTCTGGAAGGCAATATGGAACAACAGGGGTATTGTAATCCACGGGGTTAGTCCACACAGGAGGCTCCAGGCAGGGATGGGTTAAATCCAGGTAGGTTCACGGAGAACGAGGGGTTAAGTCCAGGTAGGTGATAGATCCAGGCAGGTTCACGGAGAACAAGGGGTTAAGTCCAGGCAGGGGATAGATCCAGGCAGGTTCACGGGGACAGCAGAAGATCTCTCCACAGTGCAGGGATTGCAGGCAGCACAGACAGTCCAGGAGATGAGAAGGAGGACGGGGGATTTTCGGATGAGAGAAGCTGGCCCTCAGCCAGCCTTCCCTCACACACACAGCCAGAAGAACACCCTGGAGGTTTTTCTGCTCACCCTTAAGAATAGAGCTGGTAACCGGATACTTCTTATCGGGTTACCATGGCAACGGGCCCTGTCTCTCAGGTCTCCAGACCTGTCCAGGAATTCATGCATGAGGGGGAAGGGAGGAGATGGCCTGTTTGTGTATTCCTTCAGCAGGAGGCCAAGCTTCAAGCCAGGGGGGTGAGGGGCTGCTGAGGTCTGCCTGTGTCAGGGACAAAGAGGACTAGAAGTCCCAGCATAGATGGGACAGAAGGGTGTCAGCCGGCAAACCTGGGGCATGGGGAAGGGAGGACCAGCTCCGTGACAGGGACCATTGGCTGAGAGGCATCGCTCTGCACAAGGAAGCCCAGGCGGAAAGGTTCCACCACAATTGGTTGGCAGCGGTGGGATCTTTCCTCATTGTGGAGAAAGTCCAAACCACCAACCGGGACCCCATCTTTTTCACGGAGACATCCCTGCTCAGCCAGGTGGATATACGGGACCTCCAGAAGCCAGCTCTCCAAAGCCTGCCTGTCGCTCGGGGAGGTATCACTGGCTCCAAGACCAGAGAGGAACTGTTGGATGAAATTATGGCCCTGGACCAAGCAGATGCGCACCCCACTTCACCTGATGCACACCCAACTTCACCTGATGCGCACCCCACTTCACCTGATGCGCACCCCACTTCACCTGATGCGCACTCCATTACGCTTAAAGCGAACACTGCTCCGCCAGAAGTGAACTCTACTTCACAGGAGGAGTTAGAGGAACAGAGCAGCTCATCGGCCCCTGAAATGCCAGGCCCACTTAGCACCATACAGAGACCCCTATACCATTCGGATTTACGACAAGAGGTGAAGTGGCATTTGGCTCTGTTCGGCAGCGCTCCCACCTCCAGATTTCCAAGGCCCTGGATGATGCCACCCAACTGCAGCTTAGTCGCTCCCAGTCATCATCCGAGGGCTCGGTCTGGGAGGGGATTACCTCCCGCCTTCTCCAGACTGCAACCAGACCAAAGAAAATTCCCTACGCTGCTTTTAAAACTTTCTCGGAGGCGGATGGGGACATTGACAGCTTTCTTCAGGACTTTGAACGGTTGTGCACCATCCATGGTGTGGCAGCCCAAGACCGGGTCCCCATTTTGAGCAGCAAGCTAACCGGTCGGGCTGCAGACGCATTCAGGACTGTACCCGACAGCTACTGCTTGGATTCTGATTTTGTTAGGGAACACTTGCTGGCCCGCTACGCTCTCACCCCAGAGGCTTAAAGTTCCGGGCACTCAAGAAGAAACCCCAGGACACCTCCACTGAATGGGGACACCAGTTACAACACGCTGCCCACAGCTGGGTCCGAGGGTGTCAGATCACCGAGCAAGAAGAACTGTTACAACTGTTACTGGAGCAGTTTTACAATGGACTTCCAGGGGGTGTTAGACATTGGGTCCGGGACAAGCACCCCCTAACCTTAGCCGACGCTAGTCGCTGGGCAGATGAGTACCTGGACAACAGGAGGCTAACAGAGCCCACCATTCCCCCTGCACCTCGTCCACAACCAGTGGTGCCCACTCCGGTCACCCGAGAATGCCTCAGACCACTCACACCTTCTAACCCAAAGCAGTCTGGCCCACGCTGTTATAGCTGCAACCAAACATGGCACATCTGCATTCATTGTCCCCGGAATCCAAGGCCTCAGAGCAGCCAACCCCCTCAGGGCACTTCCAACCGACCCACCACTCCCTATGGCCGAGCCTCTGCCTACGCCCTACAGGACCACCCGAGTGACACCGCCTCTTCATGGAGGAATTTTACCACCCGAGGATGAGGACATCGGGGTCTTTCATGAGGCTAACCCTCTCCAGGCTGCCAACCCAGACAATCGCCGACATCACCAACAGGTTATCCATGTTAACGGCCGACGGGCCCAAGGATTACGGGACATTGGGGCCACACTCACCCTAGTCCAACCCCAACTGGTACCAG
>NW_028320875.1:0-95899 GCF_062004578.1 Staurois parvus | reverse complement strand
TTGGTGCCACGTGCGCGCCCGCGGTCCCTACTGCGCATGCGCGAACTCCCTCGCTGCGGACGGCCAGGTCTCAGTGCCCGCATCCTGACACAGGGCGGTGCACTGCGCCTGCGCCGAGCCCATCGCGGCGGGGATTCCTGACACATATGGTCACCAATTAGCATTTGAAAGGGACAGAGCTTCCTGTAGACAGGAGGTGACACCTGGATTCCAATAAGATTTGTCACCTCCTGGAAATCTGGAAGGAAAAGGGCTCTAGATGGTTCATGACACAGCGGGAGACCAGAGGTGGTTCCGATGTGTCTGGGGAGCTTTGACGTATATCAGCAGATCAAAGGAATAGATTTCATCTCCTTTAAAAGCTGAAATATTAGTTGCAGAGAGATGAAAATACTTCCTTCTGATTGGACACTCTGTAGGCTACATCTGCATGTAAAACTGGGATTCTACATAGGCCACAAATACAGAGAAATGCCAAGGGCTAATGTGCAGCCTATGTTCTTATTCCCATAAATTGAGGACCTGGGATATGGACGTAGGCTGGGGGACTACTTCAAGGAGCTGTATATGTGCATCTTGATGAAAGTGTCAGTGATGGGTCGTCACGTAAACCATCATCCACCCCCAATACTTATCACCCCAATCCCCTTTTAACTCTTCCCCTCCCCCAACCTGACCAATGTACTCTGTACTTCCTGGAATAAAGACCACTCGCTGCTGTTCTCCCTCCATGTGCAGGGGGACTGGTCTTGTTTCCACCCCCCTTTTGTAGTTTACTGTAGTGGGCGGAGCCTAGTGGGCTAATCACAGCTCTGCTTTCTCCTTATGCAGGGGACTGGTCTTGTCTTTTCCACTCCTGTAGTGGGTGGAGCCTGCAAGGCCACTCCCCCAGCTCTGCTCTCTTTCCTTGTTCAGGGGGACGGGTCTTGTCTTTGCCACTCCTGTAGTGGGTGGAGCCTGCAAGGCCCCTCCCCCAGCTCTGCTCTCTCCTTGTGCAGGGGAACTGGTCTTGTCTCACCCCCTCCTGTAGTTTTCTGTAGTGGGTGGAGCCTGCAGGGCCCCTCCCACAGCTCTGCTCTCAGTCTTTGTACAGCACAGTGATGATGTCACTGCTGCTTTTACAAGGTAATATCTGGGTTTGTAAAGGCGTATGGCCCACATAAAGTGGATTTATATCCTTTGTGGCTATAGAGGAATTATATATATATATGAAATTCGTTTTTTTGTGGGCGGAGTTCAGCTTTTAAACGATCGCCCTGACATTGGCTGAACACTGCATTCCTTCCCCTTCCTGACCTTTGACCCCTGACCTCTGAGCCTTACTGGCCTTACCCACAAAGGTGAACTGCCATCTGAACCGCCATTGATACTTAGTTGCTGATCTGGTGAGGGTCTGGTGTTGTGAGTTTGGTGGGAGGTGTCACAGATGATGGCAGACTGTAGGTGATGGCCGGCACCTGGCGGGGTGGAATGACAGGTTCTCATTACGCCTGGCGTGTCGCATTCTCTGCTCCTTGTGAGGAGTAAACAGGCGAGGTGTAAATCTGAGGAATGTGAAGAATCGTGCCTCGTGCCTCACCCTGTCATTACCGTCCTGCTTTTCCTGTGTGAGGAGACTGAGGAGCGCCACTGTCCTCCATTCATCTCTATAGGAGTGGAATATCCGGTGTGATGGGGAGAGGACAATGACCCCCCCCCCCCCCATAGGGACCCCCATCACACCGGAAATTCCACCTATACAGAGATTAAAGAGGACCATGACCCCCCCCACCCCATAGGGATCCCCATCACCCCGGAAATTCCACATATATAGAGATTGAGGACAATGCCCCCCCCCCATAGGGATCCCCATCACCCTGGAAATTCCACATATATAGAGATTGAGGACAATGACCATTTATAGGACCCCCATCACACAGGATATTCCACTCACTTGGAGACGAAGGGAGGACAGTGATCCCTCCTCCATATGGACCCCCATCACACCAGAAATTCCACATATATAGGGATTGAGGACCATGACCCCCTCCCCATAGGGACCCCCATCTCCCCAGAAATTCCACCTATACAGAGATTAAAGAGGACCATGAGCCCCCCCATAGGGATCCCCATCACCCCGGAAATTCCACCTATATAAAGATTGAGGACAATGCCCCCCCCCCCCCCATAGGGATCCCCATCACCCTGGAAATTCCACATATATAGAGATTGAGGACAATGACCATTTATAGGACCCCCATCACACTGGATATTCCACTCACTTGGAGACGAAGGGAGGACAGTGATCCCTCCTCCATAGGGACCCCCATCACACCAGAAATTCCACATATATAGGGATTGAGGACCATGACCCCCTCCCCATAGGGACCCCCATCTCCCCAGAAATTCCACCTATACAGAGATTAAAGAGGACCATGAGCCCCCCCATAGGGATCCCAATCACCCCGGAAATTCCACCTATATAAAGATTGAGGACAATGCCTCCCCCCCATAGGGATCCCCATCACCCTGGAAATTCCACATATATAGAGATTGAGGACAATGACCATTTATAGGACCCCCATCACACTGGATATTCCACTCACTTGGAGACGAAGGGAGGACAGTGATCCCTCCTCTATAGGGACCCCCATCACCCCGGAAATTCCACCTATATAGAGATTAAGGAGGACCATGACCCTTTATAGGACCACCATCACACCGGATATTCCACTCACTTGGAGATGGAGGGAGGTCAATGATCCCCCTATAGGGACTCCCATCACACCAGATATTCCACTTATATAGAGATAGGAGGACAATGACCACATTGGGGGTCATTGTCCTCCTTCCATCTCTATATGAGTGGAATATCTAGTGTGATTGGTGTGATGGGGGTCCCTATAGGGGGTCATTGTCCTCCTTCCATCTCTTTGAGAGGAATATCCGGTGTGATGGGGTCCCTATAGGGGGTCATTGTCCTCCTTCCATCTCTATATAAGTGGAATATCTGGTGTGATGGGGGTCCCGGTTGGACGCGCTCTGTGGGGAGGCGGAAGCCGGTGGGACGCGCTCTGTGGGGAGGCGGAAGCCGGTGGGACGCGCTCTGTGGGGAGGCGGAAGCCGGTGGGACGCGCTCTGTAGGGAGGCGGAAGCCGGTGGGACGCGCTCTGTGGGGAGGCGGAAGCCGGTGGGACGCGCTCTGTGGGGAGGCGGAAGCCGGTGGGACGCGCTCTGTGGGGAGCAGAAACAGAAGGAAGGCGCCCCCATCCCTACAGTAAACCACTGCGCCCAAGGCAGGCTCCCCTCCCGCCCACCCCTTGTCCTGGCCCTGCCCCTGGGGTTCCCTCTGGCATGTCATGGTACCCCCCAGTGACACGGGTGACATTTTCTGTACATTGAACCTAAAATGATGGATACTGAGGAACAAAGAGGAATGGGGGGGATCGGCTTCCCCTCATGGACAGATGGGGGGCTGTGCCATGGTAGAAATCATTTATGACGTGCTCTGCAGCTGGTCACATGACCTGTGTACACATGTATATGATTTCTGCCACAAAGCATGTGCAATACCTGGTTTCCACCATGGCAAGTTCATGTGACCTACCACAGAGCACATGCAATAGCCGGTATCCACCATGGCATGGTTAGGTGCCCAACCACAGATCATGTTTAGTAAATGGTTTCTGCCATGGCACATTCGTGACCAACCACATGCATTAAATGGATTTGGCCATGGCATGGTCATGTGACCAACCACAGGGCACGTGTAATAGCTATTTTCCACCATGGCATGGTCATGTGACCTACCACAGAGCACCTGCTATATCTGGTTTCCACCATGGCATGGTCATGTGACCTACCACAGAGCACCTGCTATATCTGGTTTCCACCATGGCATGGTCATGTGACCTACCACAGAGCACGTGCAATAAATGGATTTGGACATGGCACGGTCATGTGACCTACCACTGGGGACGTGCAATAGCTGGTTTCCACCATGGCATGATCATGTGACCTACCACTGGGGACGTGCAATAGCTGGTTTCCACCATGGCATGGTTAGGTGACCAACCACAGAGCATGTTTAGTAAATGGTCTCTGCCATGGCGCAGTCATGTGACCAGGCATGGAGCACGTGCAGTAAATGGTTTTCTCTATGACTGTTCCGTGTTATGGCCTCGTATATCTGGAATGCGGTTTTATGACATTGCTCCAATTATATAAATCCAGTATACGGCTATTTATGGCGAGGCGCGAGGCATTCCTTCAATTTCCCTGATCAGAGTTCAGCGCTGGAATTAGGGGCTCCACCCTTAATAGATCCGGCCGCCATCAGTCATTGTCAGTTACAGCGCTGCTCTGGCCGTCCTCCGCCAATGGGGAACGTTCAGGGAATTCATGACGTAAGAGGCAGATAATTGTTACTTTCTATTTATAAATGGTCCCATCAGTGTTCGCAGTCACATGACCCCCCCCCCATGTTATGGAGATGAGGAGCAGAGGAAGTGTTCTGTAGTCCGAACACACCTCCTGTACCTGGGTGACAATACTTCATAGAGTACAAAGGAGGTAAATGTCACAGCGACAGGCGGAGGGATCGTCTGGTGGCATCGATGGATTGAGACTTGTACTGCGCCACCCCCACTGTGTGCGATGCGTGGGAGCCATCTGCGTGTACATTGAGGGTTTCTGTGTGCAGTCTTGTACTGCGCCACCCCCACTGTGTGCGACACTTGGGAGCCATCTGCGTGTACATTGAGGGTTTCTGTGTGCAGTCTTGTACTGCGCCACCATCACTGTGTGCGATACTTGGGAGCCATCTGCATGTACATTGAGGATTTCTGTGTACAGTCTTGTACTGCGCCACCCCCACTGTGTGCGATTCCTGGGAGCCATCTGCGTGTACATTGAGGATATCTGTGTACAGTCTTGTACTGCGCCACCCCCACTGTGTGCGATTCCTGGGAGCCATCTGCGTGTACATTGAGGATATCTGTGTACAGTCTTGTACTGCGCCACCATCACTGTGTGCGATACTTGGGAGCCATCTGTGTGTACATTGAGGATATCTGTATACAGTCTTGTACTGCGCCACCCTCACTGTGTGCGACACTTGGGAGCCATCTGCATGTACATTGAGGATATCTGTGTGCAGACTTGTACTGCGCCACCCTCACTGTGTGCGACACTTGGGAGCCATCTGTGTGTACATTGAGGATTTCTGTGTGCAGACTTGTACTGCGCCACCATCACTGTGTGCGATTCCTGGAAGCCATCTGCGTGTACATTGAGGATATCTGTATACAGTCTTGTACTGCGCCACCCTCACTGTGTGCGATACTTGGGAGCCATCTGTGTGTACATTGAGGATATCTGTATACAGTCTTGTACTGCGCCACCCCCACTGTGTGCGACACTTGGGAGCCATCTGCATGTACATTGAGGATTTCTGTGTGCAGTCTTGTACTGCGCCACCCCCACTGTGTGCGATACTTGGGAGCCATCTATGTGTACATTGAGGATTTCTGTGTGCAGTCTTGTACTGCGCCACCCTCACTGTGTGCGACACTTGGGAGCCATCTGCGTGTACATTGAGGATTTCTGTGTGCAGACTTGTACTGCGCCACCCTCACTGTGTGCGACACTTGGAAGCCATCTATGTGTACATTGAGGATATCTGTATACAGTCTTGTACTGCGCCACCCTCACTGTGTGCGACACTTGGGAGCCATCTGCATGTACATTGAGGATTTCTGTGTGCAGTCTTGTACTGCGCCACCCTCACTGTGTGCGACACTTGGGAGCCATCTGCATGTACATTGAGGATTTCTGTATACAGTCTTGTACTGCGCCACCCCCACTGTGTGCGACACTTGGGAGCCATCTGCGTGTACATTGAGGATATCTGTGTGCAGACTTGTACTGCGCCACCCCCACTGTGTGCGATACTTGGGAGCCATCTATGTGTACATTGAGGATTTCTGTGTGCAGTCTTGTACTGCGCCACCCTCACTGTGTGCGACACTTGGGAGCCATCTGTGTGTACATTGAGGATATCTGTGTACAGTCTTGTACTGCGCCACCCTCACTGTGTGCGACACTTGGGAGCCATCTGCGTGTACATTGAGGATATCTGTGTGCAGTCTTGTACTGCGCCACCCTCACTGTGTGCGACACTTGGGAGCCATCTGCGTGTACATTGAGGATTTCTGTGTGCAGACTTGTACTGCGCCACCCTCACTGTGTGTGATTCCTGGGAGCTGTCTGTGTTCTCATGTCTGATTACTGGGGAAGAAGGCGGAGCCTCCATACCGGAATATCTGGATGGACCTGGAAAGTATTTTTGGCTGCGTCTGATAGTGAGATGAAATAAATGTCATCTTGGGAGGCTCCCGGCGTCTGCACCGAATACACACTTATTACATGTTTGATATTTGTCTCCTGTGTGTTCATCCGATCCTCCTGCATGTGAGGAGGAGGACGACTCTAAGTAGTCCAGAATGTTATTATCTCGCACACAAAACTCAAAGATCTGTTGGCTGTGCGATCGGCGGGTCTGCACTTGGCTTGGGGTGCACTAAAGACAATTTTGGCCTTCTTATGACACTGACCATACATTGGACAGAAAACTAGCCATGACACACAATGGTCCTTTCCCTCAGGAACTCTCTGATGTAGAGGATTCCCGACCTCCAGTGCAGCTCCCAGATAAAACGATCTGAAGATAACTTGTTACAATGAAAACCAGAAGATTCCACACAGAATGAAATGATTTTCTGTTTCGATGTGTTTTCTTTTCTTTCTGTTTTGGCTACAAAGAAACATATCTGAGAATTCGTTACATTTCTAGAATCATGAAGTCATTCCATGAAAAGAAACATATCTGAGAATTTGTTACATTATAAAATATACACAAAGTACATGAAATAGTCGTTCTGTGAAATGAAATTCTTCGTGTTCATGGAATGTGATCGTCATAAATACATAAATTCATCCACAGTTTCAGTTTTACAACAAATATGTGTCAACGGAAATGATGAGAGATGAATCTATTACCCTAATGGCTGACGTGGCCCTTGGGGCCCCCAATACTCTGCATGTGCCCCCCCTTGTCTCAGGCTTGGTCAGTGTTGATAGAGCCTGACCTGTTGGGCATTAGGCTACCAATTGAAGGACAGCAGATGGTGGGGGGGGAGCAGGTACAGAAAAGGGAAGGGGGGGGGTTAGGCTCATGGAGGTCCAGGTAGGTCCTTCAGAATCAGAAACAACCCCCTGCTCTCTACTGTGGAGTTTAGGTCACTGGTCACTTCACTGGTCCACTCCAGAGACATGTCGGACCACCATGCTTTGCTGCCCACTTAGGACTGGGGAAGCAGCAAAAGTCCTCGAAAAGAAAGAGCGCGCTCCAGCCTAGAGCATTATCCTTGCAAATGGTTTATTGATATACAAAAGTAGACAATTGTTATCTTCACAAACGGATGTATGGAGTCTCCTCAACAAATTCCAAATCCAAAGACGTGGGATCCAATACACCTCTCTTACATGGGAAGAAGACTCTCAGGTCTAGTATGGCTGACGCCTTTCAAGGGGAGTCCCCTCTTCATCAGAGCTAATAGACTGGCTGTAGTTGGCTCTGATGAAGAGGGGACTCCCCTGGAAATGGGTCTAGTATGGCTGACGCCTTTCAAGGGGAGTCCCCCCTTCATGAGAACTAATAGACTGGCTGTAGTTGGCTCTGATGAAGAGGGGGTTCCCCTGGAAACGGGTCTAGTATGGCTGACGCCTTTCAAGGGGAGTCCCCCCTTCATCAGAACTAATAGACTGGTTGTAGTTGGCTCTGATGAAGAGGGGACTCCACTGGAAATGGGTCTAGTATAGCTGACGCCTTTGAAGGGGAGTCCCCTCTTTATCAGAGCTAATAGACTGGCTGTAGTTGGCTCTGATGAAGAGGGGACTCCACTGGAAATGGGTCTAGTATGGCTGCCACCTTTGAAGGGGAGTCCCCTCTTTATCAGAGCTAATAGACTGGCTGTAGTTGGCTCTGATGAAGAGGGGACTCCACTGGAAATGGGTCTAGTATGGGAGATGCCTTTCAAGGGGAGTCCCCCCTTCATCAGAGCTAATAGACTGGCTGTAGTTGGCTCTGATGAAGAGGGAACTCCCTTGGACACGCGTCAACCATACTAGACCCATTTCCAGGGGAGTCCCCTCTTCATCAGAGTCAACTAGAGTGAGTCTATTCGCTCTGATGAAGAGGGGACTCCCCTGGAAATGGGTCTAGTATGGCTGATGCCTTTCAAGGGGAGTCCCCCCTTCATCAGAACTAATAGGATGGCTGTAGTTGGCTCTGATGAAGAGGGGACTCCCCTGGAAATGGGTCTAGTATGGCTGACACCTTTCAAGGGGAGTCCCCTCTTTATCAGAACTAATAGACTGTCTCTAGTTAGCTCTGATGAAGAGGGGACTCCCTTGGAAACGTGTCAACCATACTAGACCCATTTCCAGGGGAGTCCCCTCTTCATCAGAGCCAACTAGAGTGAGTCTATTAGCTCTGATGAAGAGGGGACTCCCCTTGAAAAGCGTCTCCTGCTCACTCCTGAGATGGATTATGGGACTACGTACTATGCAGAGTACATGACTGCAACTAAAGTACACTGCTCCTTCCAAACAGGAAGTGAGGGGGAAAAGGAGAGGCACTCACAGAGGACGTTACAAAGCCAGGAAAACACAGTAAAGCCGGCCACTTTTGGCTCGAATTCTGGAAGAATTTTCTTTTGAAAATCTTTTCTAAGAATTTTGGTTTGAATTTCTCACCATTAGCGGGTCACAGAAACGGCCAATTTTTGTGTGACCATCGAATTTGAGTAATAATAATAATTGAAGAAAAAGATTTTATTATTTGTATTTGCTTTCAAGGGTGAAAGTGTGACTTTTTCTTGGGTTCTAAAAGTTGGGTATTCATTAGAAGATTTATTTCAGGTTATAAGTTGCTGAGTGATTTATTTAATAATCATCGAATTTGAGTCATCGAACATGTTGGAAAGTTTTTGAAAAATCGTTTGGCGCCGTTTCCGATGCTGCCACCATCGTTCATGAAAAACGGCCGTTTTTCGTGGATTTTCCAGCATGACCGATAAAAAATAAATGAGAAGATCCACGAAAAACGGCCAATGGGCTGGCCCCACTAACGGCGTGATTATCGGCTGATTTTTTGTGTGGACGAAAATTCGGCCGATAACTGACTTGTCTGAGGCCTGCATAAGAACCAACTTCATGAAAAGTCGATTACAGGCTCATTGCATGGTGGATGCAGGTGCAGACTGACAACTCATGGGGCCCCCGGGCAATAGGGGATCATGGGGCCCCTGTGTCCTTGCCCACACTCAAAAAAAGCCTATAAAAGGTACCAGGGGCATCTCATGGGGCCCCTTACTGACCGCGGGCCCTCGGGCAGTGCCCGAGTTCTCGAATGGTCAGTCCGCCCCTGGGTGGATGTCTATGGAGTATTTCTGGGACATTTATTGTCGCTTTTATTTGCTCCGTGATTGAATGTTCGGAAGATTTTGTTCGTTTTTTCGTTGATCTGTAACAACAATGTGGGCGGAGCCGTCAGTAATCATATATTATTATTGTTTTTATTATGTGAGAATCGCCTCCTTCATGGAATGTTTTGGCCTCGGATACGTTGGACGCACACGCCTCCTTGCAGCGCCGGGGACATGATGGCGGTGACCTCCGGAGGGACTCTGACGGACACGTTGTTATTAGAGCCGTCATGCGATGAATCTCCTCCTGGAAGCTGCCCATTATAATCCTGCGCTCAGATCACAGCCGAGTTGTTGGGATAATTGGGTGATAATGGATTCCAGATATGACGGCCGGGTTACTCAGCACTGAGCCGCTTCATCGGGACAAACTCTATATCTCCCTCCATGTGACTCCGCCATTATTTCATTATGCAAATGAGCCATAAATAGGATCCCTTCCTGTGACTCGCCGGACTTAAGCTGTCATTCCAACGTGGGGTATATTTTCTGGATTAAATGTGTCACAAACCTCGCCCACAGAGCTGACAATTCTTTTGTCTGAGAGGTGAACTGCCTGTTGTTTGGTATATATCGCTGTCAGCTGGGATTCTGCTCAGGTTTTTATGACTGCTGAGTCTTCCATGGATGGGTCTCCTCCTTCCTTCTCTGTACTTGGATGGGTGGACTACAACTGTCACTGATTTGTGCACTTCTGAGAGAGAAATCCATCATTGGGAATCTGTAGCCAGTCAGAAGCAGAAGGTGGCTGTGATCCTCCAATGGGGGAAGATTTCCAATTCTCTTCCAATGAATCTGATTGGAGGGATGGCACAGAATTGCTTGTTACCTCACTTTAGTACATTCCAATCCTTCGCCTGTTCTGTCATTTCATCCTTTCTAGAAAGTTCTGGTTTTTAGTTATTTCAGGTATTTATTTACTGCTGACAGTTTACACAGAGCGTCCCATGCTGTACATACACATCAGTCCCTGGCCTCAGGAGCTTACAATCTAAGGTCCCTAACCCTCATTCATACATATACATACCAGGGCCAATTTAGACTGAAGCCAATTAACCTCCCAGCATTGGGAGAGTGGGAGGAAACCAGAGCACCCAGAGGAAACCCAGACATGCACAGGGAGAACATGCAAACTCCATGCTGGTGGCATTCTGGCTGGGATTCACACTGGGGCCCTTGGTGCTGCAAAGTAGAATGATTGATTCCGTTTTGGTGGCTGTAGACCATTCACTCATTTTAAGGTGGCAGTTGCTGATGGGGCCCCACCCTGATGAGGGGGGGGGGGGTGTTCAGCCATAGGGGGCTGTCGGGCTGACTGTGGGGTGCTGGCCTCCCTGGTGTTGGGACTAGGTAGTGGGTCCTGGACTTCCTGGGGTAGAGAATGGTTAGTGGGTGCTGGGCTCTTTGGTGTAGGGAATGGGCAGCCTGTGGTGGGCTCACAGGGGGTAGGGAACAGGTATCAGGTTATGGTGGTGGACTCCATGTGGTAGGGAATGGGCAGCTGGTGGTGGGCTCCCTGGGGTAGGGAATGGGCAGCTGGTGGTGGGCTCCCTGGGTAGGGAATGGGCAGATGGTGGTGGGCTCCCTGGGTAATGAATGGGCAGATGGTGGTGGGATCCCTGGGTAATGAATGGGCAGATGGTGGTGGGATCCCTGGGGTATGAAATGGGCAGCTGGTGGTGGGCTCCCTGAGGGTAGAGGATAGGTATCAGGTGCTTGTGGTGGATTCCCTGGGGTAGTGAATGGGCTGCCAGTGGTGGGCTCCCAGGGGTGTAGGGGGCAGATATCAGGTTATGGTGGTGGGCTCCCTGGGGTAGGGAATGGGCAGCTGGTGGTGGGCTCCCTGGGATAGGGAATGGGCAGCCAGTGGTGGGCTCCCTGGGAGTAAGGCACAGGTAACAGGTGATGGTGGTGGGCTCCCTGGGCTAGGGAATGGCAGTTGGGGGTAGGTAACAGGTGCTGGTGGTGGGCTCCCTGGGCTAGGGAACGGCAGTTGGGGGTAGGTAACAGGTCCTGGTGGTGGGCTCCCTGGGCTAGGGAACGGCAGTTGGGGGTAGGTAACAGGTCCTGGTGGTGGGCTCCCTGGGCTAGGGAACGGCAGTTGGAGGTAGGTAACAGGTCCTGGTGGTGGGCTCCCTGGGCTAGGGAACGGCAGTTGGGGGTAGGTAACAGGTCTTGGTGGTGGGCTGCCTGGCCTAGGGAATGGCAGTTGGGAATAGGAAACAGGTCCTGGTGGTGGGAGCATTCCTTCTTGGCAAGGAGATCAGCGGCTGCTTGTAAACATCGGCGTGTTTGTTGGTTGTATTTACAAATATTTACAAAGGCCGCACATTGAGTAAACATGAGGCGATTCCAGCCGAGTCCGGCTCTGACTTCACAGGAACAAGCAGATTAGCTGAGTGAACAATCCGAGTTCTGATCCTACACAGGAATTCTGACTTCCATTATTCAGTGTTGTCACCCTGAGCTACTAAACACACCTCCCACCCTGCCTACCCCATAACATAGAAGGAGGTGTTGTGTAGTTCACAGAAGATAATTGGACATTGTTTGAGGTTCAGTGTAGAGGAAGGGGCAGGACACGGACATTCTGGCAGGATCAACAAGTATTGTTGAACCTGGCTTACAAAGGAATCCAATGCAGCCCCACCACATCCAAGGGCTGGCGATCCATGATCTTCTTTGACTTTAATAATGATCCCGAAGGAGTGATCTGATCTGAAATATTCATCTGATCCGCCCAATAATAATCCTGCAACAATGTTACAAGTTAGTGAAGCCGAGGGAGATCCATGAGAGGACACGTTGTGATGGAGTCTTGGGGGGCCCCAGGGCCTCTGTCAGGAGGGGGAGGGTTGGGATGATCCTGTAAAGGAGAAAAGCTTTCAGATCTGGAATTTCGAGAAATGTGACTGTCAAGTCCATCGGGGAGGAGGAGGGAGGGGCAGGGGATCCCCGGAGCAAAAATACCTGTGAAGGTGATGACACTGAATGGTGGTCGGTCATGTATGGTCCAATGACGTCACGGCAGTCATGGCTGCTCAGCTTCTATGGGGCCTGGGGCTGGAAGGGGCCCCATTAGGGGGGTTCTGAGGCACATTAAACCTAGAACGTCTGTGTGCCTATGGAGGTGATACACATCCAGACCGGATTGTCGGAGACGATCAATCATCAGAGGTTTCATAGTTCTGTAATACTTTGTCCCATGTTTTCAAATGCTTTCCAACCCTCGTGACCTCAGAGCTTCTAATCATCCCGGCCAGCACTGAAACTGATCTTGTATTCCCACATATGTATGCTTTGTGTCTGATTGCTGTTTTCCCCGACATAATCTGCTCCTGGGGTTGTTGGCATGCTGTCCTCACAGACGTGGGTGCAACAACCATTCTCCTCTATTGTGCTGTGATTAGTAGTTCTGACACTAGGTGGTAGTAGTGGTCATGCTTCTTCTTCCTTGTGGAATTGCATGTCTATGATGTCATTTCCTGTCTCCACCATCCGGCCCGGGGGCATGCGGCACCCTGCACCTTGCCCTCCACCATCCGGCCCGGGGGGATGCGGCACCCTGCACCTCGCCCTCCACCATCCGGCCCGGGGGGATGCGGCACCCTGCACCTCGCCCTCCACCATCCGGCCCGGGGACATGCGGCACCCTGCACCTCGCCCTCCACCATCCGGCCCGGGGACATGCGGCACCCTGCACCTCGCCCTCCACCATCCGGCCCGGGGACATGCGGCACCCTGCACCTCGCCCTCCACCATCCGGCCCGGGGACATGCGGCACCCTGCACCTCGCCCTCCACCATCCGGCCCGGGGACATGCGGCACCCTGCACCTCGCCCTCCACCATCCGGCCCGGGGACATGCGGCACCCTGCAGCTCTCCCTCCACCATCCGGCCCGGGGACATGCGGCACCCTGCAGCTCTCCCTCCACAATCCGGCCCGGGGACATGCGGCACCCTGCACCTCTCCCTCCACAATCCGGCCCGGGGACATGCGGCACCCTGCACCTCTCCCTCCACAATCCGGCCCCGGGATGTCTCCGGAAAGAGGACCTGTCCTATACACCATGTTAGAATGTGGGTGGCTATTGGCCCCTTTGTGATGGCAATAAAGAGAAGTATAAAAATAACACATAAAAACATTAATGAAATGAACCTCCTAAAGCCACCCGCCCTCCAATACAAATGTGAAGGTCGATTGTGCCGCACATATTGGATCTCACCATGACGTCTGAGTGAGAGCAGAAATGATTGGGCAGCACTGACTGTTCGTTCTGCACCGATGACCTGTGACCGTGTCACCTATAGACCGGTATGATGTTCCCGCTGTACGAGGTCACGCAGTTCTAATGCTGAACATGTTTGGGATCTATTTGCTCGATCCAACCTCATTTCTCAGAAAACATCCATCCCCCCCCCCCCCGTATAATCTTCAGGCCCACAATATACACCCGAATGCCGGATGCTTGTCCCGAAAACTGGGAATGGTTCTGGTAGGAGAGCGAAAGGAAATCACTGAAAAAATTGTGTTTTTGGGTTTTTTTATTTGTTTTTTTTTATGGAGTGAGCAGGTTAGATCCTCTGCTGGGAATTCATTGCTATCCATGCCCCCCGTTTGGGGTCACTTCCTGTCTTAGTGACACCACAGGAAGTGAGGGGGACACAGACGTCCTGACAGATGATCTCCCCTCCACCCAATTCTAACAGGGAAAGGTGGATCTATGATCGGTCCAATAGAGACCCGGAATCGTGATGAGAGGATCCGGAATGAGTCTTGTGCTCTTTATCTTCCCAGGTGAACTTCCCGGACGTGGAAAGGGTGGAATGGATTAACAAGGTAACCTCCTGCCTCCGCGGTGATCTGTTCTCTCTGGGATCGGTCTGTATGATCAGTGGTGATCTGTTCTCTCTCTCTGGGATCGGTCTGTAGGATCAGTGGTGATCTGTTCTCTCTCTCTGGGGTCGGTCTGTAGGATCAGTGGTGATCTGTTCTCTCTCTCTGGGGTCGGTCTGTAGGATCAGTGGTGATCTGTTCTCTCTGGGATCGGTCTGTAGGATCAGTGGTGATCTGTTCTCTCTGGGATCGGTCTGTATGATCAGTGGTGATCTGTTCTCTCTGGGATCGGTCTGTAGGATCAGTGGTGATCTGTTCTTTCTCTGGGATCGGTCTGTATGATCAGTGGTGATCTGTTCTCTCTGGGTTCGGTCTGTATGATCAGTGGTGATCTTTTCTCTCTGGGATCGGTCTGTATGATCAGTGGTGATCTGTTCTCTCTCTCTCTGGGATCGGTCTGTATGATCAGTGGTGATCTGTTCTCTCTCTCTCTGGGATCGGTCTGTATGATCAGTGGTGATCTGTTCTCTCTCTGGGATCGGTCTGTATGATCAGTGGTGATCTGTTCCCTCTGGGATCGGTCTGTATGATCAGTGGTGATCTGTTCTCTCTGGGATCGGTCTGTATGATCAGTGGTGATCTGTTCTCTCTGGGATCGGTCTGTATGATCAGTGGTGATCTGTTCTTTCTCTGGGATCGGTCTGTATGATCAGTGGTGATCTGTTCTTTCTCTGGGATCGGTATGTATGATCAGTGGTGATCTGTTCTCTCTGGGATCGGTCTGTATGATCAGTGGTGATCTGTTCTCTCTGGGATCGGTCTGTATGATCAGTGGTGATCTGTTCTCTCTGGGATCGGTCTGTATGATCAGTGGTGATCTGTTCTCTCTGGGATCGGTCTGTATGATCAGTGGTGATCTGTTCTCTCTGGGATCGGTCTGTATGATCAGTGGTGATCTGTTCTCTCTGGGATCGGTCTGTATGATCAGTGGTGATCTGTTCTCTCTGGGGTCGGTCTGTATGATCAGTAGTGATCTGTTCTCTCTCTGGGGTCGGTCTGTGTGATCAGTGGTGATCTGTTCTCTCTCTGTGATCGGTCTGTGTGATCAGTGGTGATCTGTTCTCTCTGGGATCGGTCTGTATGATCAGTGGTGATCTGTTCTCTCTGGGATCGGTCTGTATGATCAGTGGTGATCTGTTCTCTCTCTCTGGGATCGGTCTGTATGATCAGTGGTGATCTGTTCTCTCTCTCTGGGATCGGTCTGTATGATCAGTGGTGATCTGTTCTCTCTGGGATCGGTCTGTATGATCAGTGGTGATCTGTTCTCTCTGGGGTCGGTCTGTATGATCAGTGATGATCTGTTCTCTCTCTCTCTGGGATCGGTCTGTATGATCAGTGGTGATCTGTTCTCTCTCTCTCTCTGGGATCAGTCTGTATGATCAGTGGTGATCTGTTCTCTCTGGGATCAGTCTGTATGATCAGTGGTGATCTGTTCTCTCTCTGGGATCGGTCTGTATGATCAGTGGGGATCTGTTCTCTCTGGGATCGGTCTGTATGATCAGTGGGGATCTGTTCTCTCTGGGATCGGTCTGTATGATCAGTGGTGATCTGTTCTCTCTGGGATCGGTCTGTATGATCAGTGGTGATCTGTTCTCTCTGGGATCAGTCTGTATGATCAGTGGTGATCTGTTCTCTGGGATCGGTCTGTATGATCAGTGGTGATCTGTTCTCTCTGGGGTCGGTCTGTATGATCAGTGGAGATCTGTTCTCTCTGGGATCGGTCTGTATGATCAGTGGTGATCTGTTCTCTCTCTCTCTGGGATCGGTCTGTATGATCAGTGGTGATCTGTTCTCTCTGGGGTCGGTCTGTATGATCAGTGGTGATCTGTTCTCTCTGGGGTCGGTCTGTATGATCAGTGGTGATCTGTTCTCTCTGGGGTCGGTCTGTATGATCAGTGGTGATCTGTTCTCTCTCTCTCTGGGATCGGTCTGTATGATCAGTGGTGATCTGTTCTCTCTCTCTCTCTCAGATTGTGAAACAGATGTGGCCGTATTTCGGGATGTACATGGAGAAGTTATTCCAGGAGAAGATCGAGCCTCTGGTCAGAGCATCGAATGATCACATGAAAGCTTTCACCTTCACCAAGGTTCACTTCGGAGAGAAGGTGAGATCCGCTTCCCATCGGTGGGCTGCCAGTCTCCACCCTACATCCCTCCCCACGGGTGATCCACCAATCTCCACCCTACATCCCTCCCCACGGGTGATCCACCAATCTCCACCCCCATCCTTCCCCACGGGTGATCCACCAATCTCCACCCTACATCCCTCCCCACGGGTGATCCACCAATCTCCACCCCCATCCTTCCCCACGGGTGATCCACCAATCTCCACCCTACATCCCTCCCCACGGGTGATCCACCAATCTCCACCCTACATCCCTCCCCACGGGTGATCCACCAATCTCCACCCTACATCCCTCCCCACGGGTGATCCACCAATCTCCACCCTACATCCCTCCCCACGGGTGATCCACCAATCTCCACCCTACATCCCTGCCCACGGGTGATCCACCAATCTCCACCCTACATCCCTCCCCACGGGTGATCCACCAATCTCCACCCTACATCCCTCCCCACGGGTGATCCACCAATCTCCACCCCCATCCTTCCCCACGGGTGATCCACCAATCTCCACCCTACATCCCTGCCCACGGGTGATCCACCAATCTCCACCCTACATCCCTGCCCACGGGTGATCCACCAATCTCCACCCTACATTCCCCCCCCACTCCCAAAGGTGATTCTCCAGTCTCCACCCTACATTCCTCCCCCCCACAGGTGATCCTCCAGTCTCCACCTTACATTCCCTCCCCACAGGTGATCCTCCAGTCTCCACCTTACATCCCCCCCACAGGTGATCCTCCAGTCTCCACCCTACATCCCGCCCCCCCACAGGTGATCCTGCAGTCTCCACCCTACATTCCCCCCCACAGGTGATCCACAAGTCTCCACCCTACATTAACCCCCCCCCCCCCACAGGTGATCCTCCAGTCCCCCCCCCCCCCCCCCACTCTACAGTACACCTGCCCATTGCAGGTGATCCATGCACCCCCCCCCCCCCCCCCCCATGGAGTTTCCTGGCCCATTACTAGTTCTAGTGGCCCAGACACATATTATTATTATTCATTTCTGAACATCACAATTTTTTAGCTGCCAGAAAATTTGCAAAAACATATTTCAGCCTCCTCCCCTCCCCCTCTCTGCCCTCTGGATAGCTGAGGAACATTCCCACCCAGAGGTTGCGCCCCCCCACCCCGCCACCTCGGTCTGGTTTATAGAGTAGCCACTCCCATTACAAGCCTGACTTCTGATTTCAGCTGGTGTGTGGCCATGTATGTAAGGGGCCCCAATATTAAACTTGTGAGCGTTTCGGGAGGTGGGGGAGGGGTGATGTAGATGGACGGATGGCGTACAATGGTTCCTGGTGTCTCTGTTTCCTCCTCAGTCTCCCCGGATTAATGGAGTGAAGGCGTACACCAAGAAGGTGGACAAGCGGGAGGTGATCCTGGACCTGCAGCTCTGGTCAGTATCCGGCGTCTTCCCTTCACCCATCACATGGCGGCTGTAGATCCCGCGCACCGCCATCCTCCGCCCACAACACGGATCTCATCAGTCCTATGTGGTGGTGTACCGGCTCCTCCCCTTCAGTCTTGCGCAGGTGTCCCGGCTCCTCCCCTTCAGTCTTGCGCAGGTGTCCCGGCTCCTCCCCTTCAGTCTTGCGCAGGTGTCCCGGCTCCTCCCCTTCAGTCTTGCGCAGGTGTCCCGGCTCCTCCCCTTCAGTCTTGCGCAGGTGTCCCGGCTCCTCCCCTTCAGTCTTGCGCAGGTGTCCCGGCTCCTCCCCTTCAGTCTTGCGCAGGTGTCCCGGCTCCTCCCCTTCAGTCTTGCGCAGGTGTCCCGGCTCCTCCCCTTCAGTCTTGCACAGGTGTAGCGGCTCCTCCACTTCAGTCTTGCACAGGTGTCCCGGCTCCTCCCCTTCAGCCTTGCACAGGTGTACTGGCTCCTCCCCTGGACTGGAATGACTTCCTCTGATGTCACTGTACACTGTGAGCTTCTCACAATGTGCATTAGAAGCTGCAGCCAGTCAGAACTCATTTCCCATTTCCCTGCTGCAAGACGTCCATCGTCATCTAGCTCTTCCCTTCCCAGCCTGAATGTCCCTGGCCCCGCCCCTTTCATTAATTGGATTTCAGTACTCTCAATCATGGAGGCTCAGCATCACATGGGGGGGGGGGGGGGCGTTAGATTGGACTTCTCTGGGGGAAGCTGCACCCCGTTCTTGCTCTGTGAAATGACCTATCCTGCTTCTTATTATGGGATGTTTGGAGTCTCGGAGGGCTCTGGCTGTGCAGGAGTTAATGATCAGATAGCAGGCGTCTCTTCAGTTGTTTGTGATGAGCTCCGGGCCCCTGGGGGCCAATCAGAGTCCCAGCTGGGAGGGGGCGAGCCTATAAACAGCCGGCTCTCTGAGGGCCCATATAGAACCGCTCCGATCCGTCCCGCACCCCCCCCCCCCCGAGATACACGTGTGATGATTGAGCCCTGTATATAGGGTGAGCCTGTCCTGTATATATGATCTCTGTATATAGGGTGAGCCTGTCCTGTATATATGATCTCTGTATATAGGGTGAGCCTGTCCTGTATATATGATGATCTCTGTATATAGGGTGAGCCTGTCCTGTATATATGATGATCTGTATATAGGGTGAGCCTGTCCTGTATATATGGTGATCTCTGTATATAGGGCGAGCCTGTCCTGTATATATGATGATCTCTGTATATAGGGTGAGCCTGTCCTGTATATAGGATAATCTCTGTATATAGGGTGAGCCTGTCCTGTATATATGGTGATCTCTGTATATAGGGTGAGCCTGTCCTGTATATATGGTGATCTCTGTATATAGGGCGAGCCTGTCTTGTATATATGGTGATCTCTGTATATAGGGTGAGCCTGTCCTGTATATATGATGATCTCTGTATATAGGGCGAGCCTGTCCTGTATATATGATCTCTGTATATAGGGTGAGCCTGTCCTGTATATATGGTGATCTCTGTATATAGGGTGAGCCTGCCCTGTATATATGGTGATCTCTGTATATAGGGTGAGCCTGCCCTGTATATATGGTGATCTCTGTATATAGGGTGGGCCTGTCCTGTATATAGGGTGAGCCTGTCCTGTATATATGATCTCTGTATATAGGGTGAGCCTGTCCTGTATATATGATCTCTGTATATAGGGTGAGCCTGTCCTGTATATATGGTGATCTCTGTATATAGGGTGAGCCTGTCCTGTATATATGATCTCTGTATATAGGGTGAGCCTGTCCTGTATATATGGTGATCTCTGTATATAGGGTGAGCCTGTCCTGTATATATGGTGATCTCTGTATATAGGGTGAGCCTGTCCTGTATATATGGTGATCTCTGTATATAGGGTGAGCCTGTCCTGTATATATGATCTCTGTATATAGGGTGAGCCTGTCCTGTATATATGGTGATCTCTGTATATAGGGTGAACCTGTCCTGTATATATGATCTCTGTATATAGGGTGAGCCTGTCCTGTATATATGGTGATCTCTGTATATAGGGTGAGCCTGTCCTGTATATATGGTGATCTCTGTATATAGGGTGAGCCTGTCCTGTATATATGATGATCTCTGTATATAGGGCGAGCCTGTCCTGTATATATGATCTCTGTATATAGGGCGAGCCTGTCCTGTATATATGATCTCTGTATATAGGGTGAGCCTGTCCTGTATATATGGTGATCTCTGTATATAGGGTGAGCCTGCCCTGTATATATGGTGATCTCTGTATATAGGGTGAGCCTGTCCTGTATATAGGGTGAGCCTGTCCTGTATATATGATCTCTGTATATAGGGTGAGCCTGTCCTGTATATATGGTGATCTCTGTATATAGGGTGAGCCTGTCCTGTATATATGATCTCTGTATATAGGGTGAGCCTGTCCTGTATATATGATCTCTGTATATAGGGTGAGCCTGTCCTGTATATATGATCTCTGTATATAGGGTGAGCCTGTCCTGTATATATGATGATCTCTGTATATAGGGTGAGCCTGTCCTGTATATATGATGATCTCTGTATATAGGGTGAGCCTGTCCTGTATATATGGTGATCTCTGTATATAGGGCGAGCCTGTCTTGTATATATGGTGATCTCTGTATATAGGGTGAGCCTGTCCTGTATATATGATGATCTCTGTATATAGGGCGAGCCTGTCCTGTATATATGATCTCTGTATATAGGGTGAGCCTGTCCTGTATATATGGTGATCTCTGTATATAGGGTGAGCCTGCCCTGTATATATGGTGATCTCTGTATATAGGGTGAACCTGTCCTGTATATATGATCTCTGTATATAGGGTGAGCCTGTCCTGTATATATGGTGATCTCTGTATATAGGGTGAGCCTGTCCTGTATATATGGTGATCTCTGTATATAGGGTGAGCCTGTCCTGTATATATGATGATCTCTGTATATAGGGCGAGCCTGTCCTGTATATATGATCTCTGTATATAGGGTGAGCCTGTCCTGTATATATGATGATCTCTGTATATAGGGTGAGCCTGTCCTGTATATATGGTGATCTCTGTATATAGGGTGAGCCTGCCCTGTATATATGGTGATCTCTGTATATAGGGTGAGCCTGTCCTGTATATAGGGTGAGCCTGTCCTGTATATATGATCTCTGTATATAGGGTGAGCCTGTCCTGTATATATGGTGATCTCTGTATATAGGGTGAGCCTGTCCTGTATATATGGTGATCTCTGTATATAGGGTGAGCCTTTCCTGTATATATGATCTCTGTATATAGGGTGAGCCCGTCCTGTATATATGATGATCTCTGTATATAGGGTGAGCCTGTCCTGTATATATGATGATCTCTGTATATAGGGTGAGCCTGTCCTGTATATATGGTGATCTCTGTATATAGGGTGAGCCTGTCCTGTATATATGATGATCTCTGTATATAGGGTGAGCCTGTCCTGTATATATGGTGATCTCTGTATATAGGGTGAGCCTGTCCTGTATATAGGGTGAGCCTGTCCTGTATATACAGTCAGGTCCATAAATATTGGGACATGGACACAACTCTAACATTTTTGGCTCTATACACCACAATGGATTTGAAATGAAACGAACAAGATGTGCTTTAACTGCAGACTGTCAGCTTTAATTTGAGGGTATTTACATCCAAATCAGGTGAACGGTGTAGGAATGACAACAGTTTGCATATGTGCCTCCCACTTGTTAAGGGACCAAAAGTAATGGGACAATTGGCTTCTCAGCTGTTCCATGGCCAGGTGTGTGTTATTCCCTCATTATCCCAATTACAATGAGCAGATAAAAGGTCCAGAGTTCATTTCAAGTGTGCTATTTGCATTTGGAATCTGTTGCTGTCAACTCTCAAGATGAGATCCAAAGAGCTGTCACTATCAGTGAAGCCATCATTAGGCTGAAAAAACAAAACAAACCCATCAGAGAGATAGCAAAAACATTAGGCGGCCAAAACAACTGTTTGGAACATTCTTAAAAAGAAGGAACGCACCGGTGAGCTCAGCAACACCAAAAGACCCGGAAGACCACGGAAAACAACTGTGGTGGATGAGCGAAGAATTCTTTCCCTGGTGAAGAAAACCCCCTTCACAACAGTTGGCCAGATCAAGAACACTCTCCAGGAGGTAGGTGTATGTGTGTCAAAGTCACCAATCAGGAGAAGACTTCACCAGAGTGAATACAGAGGGTTCACCACAAGATGGAAACCATTGGTGAGCCTCAAACACAGGAAGGCCAGATTAGAGTTTGCCAAACGACATGTAAAAAAGCCTTCACAGTTCTGGAACAACATCCTATGGACAGATGAGACCGACATCAACTTGTACCAGAGTGATGGGAAGAGAAGAGGATGGGGAAGGAACTGCTCATGGTCCTCAGCATACCACCTCATCAGTGATCATGGTGGTGGTAGTGTCATGGCGTGGGCATGTATGGCTGCCAATGGAACTGCTTCTCTTGTATTTATTGATGATGTGACGGCTGACAGAAGCAGCCGGATGAATTGTGAAGTGTTTCGGGAATATTATCGGCTCATATTCAGCCAAATGCTTCACAACTCATTGGACGCTTCACAGTGCAGATGGACAATGACCCAAAGCAGACTGCAAAAGACACCAAAGAAGTGGAATGTTCTGCAATGGCCAATCACCTGACCTGAATCCGATGGAGCATTTCACTTGCTGAAGACAAAACTGAAGGGAAAATGCCCCAAGAACAAGCAGGAACTGAAGACAGTTGCAGTAAAGGCCTGGCAGAGCATCACCAGGGATGAAACCCAGCGTCTGGGGATGTCTATGCGTTCCACACTTCAGGCTGTCATTGACTGCAAAGGATTTGTAACCAAGTATTAAAAAGTGACAGTTTGATTTATGATTGTTATTCTGTCCCATTACTTTTGGTCCCTTAACAAGTGGGAGGCACATATGCAAACTGTGGTAATTCCTACACCGTTCACCTGATTTGGATGTAAATACCCTCAAATTAAAGCTGACAGTCTGCAGTTAAAGCACATCTTGTTCATTTCATTTCAACTCCATTGTGGTGTATAGAGCCAAAAATGTTAGAGTTGTGTCCATGTCCCAATATTTATGGACCTGACTGTATGATCTCTGTATATAGGGTGAGCCTGTCCTGTATATATGATCTCTGTATATAGGGTGAGCCTGTCCTGTATATATGGTGATCTCTGTATACAGGGTGAGCCTGTCCTGTATATATGGTGATCTCTGTATATAGGGCGAGCCTGTCCTGTATATATGATGATCTCTGTATATAAGGTGAGCCTGTCCTGTATATATGATGATCTCTATATAGGGTGAGCCTGTCCTGTATATATGATGATCTCTGTATATAGGGTGAGCCTGTCCTGTATATATGATCTCTGTATATAGGGTGAGCCTGTCCTGTATATATGATCTCTGTATATAGGGTGAGCCTGTCCTGTATATATGGTGATCTCTGTATATAGGGCGAGCCTGTCCTGTATATATGATGATCTCTGTATATAGGGTGAGCCTGTCCTGTATATATGATCTCTGTATATAGGGTGAGCCTGTCCTGTATATATGGTGATCTCTGTATATAGGGTGAGCCTGTCCTGTATATATGATGATCTCTGTATATAGGGCGAGCCTGTCCTGTATATATGGTGATCTCTGTATATAGGGTGAGCCTGCCCTGTATATATGGTGATCTCTGTATATAGGGTGAGCCTGTCCTGTATATAGGGTGAGCCTGTCCTGTATATATGATCTCTGTATATAGGGTGAGCCTGTCCTGTATATATGGTGATCTCTGTATATAGGGTGAGCCTGTCCTGTATATATGGTGATCTCTGTATATAGGGTGAGCCTGTCCTGTATATATGATCTCTGTATATAGGGTGAGCCCGTCCTGTATATATGATGATCTCTGTATATAGGGTGAGCCTGTCCTGTATATATGGTGATCTCTGTATATAGGGTGAGCCTGTCCTGTATATATGATGATCTCTGTATATAGGGTGAGCCTGTCCTGTATATATGGTGATCTCTGTATATAGGGTGAGCCTGTCCTGTATATATGATGATCTCTGTATATAGGGTGAGCCTGTCCTGTATATATGGTGATCTCTGTATATAGGGTGAGCCTGTCCTGTATATAGGGTGAGCCTGTCCTGTATATACAGTCAGGTCCATAAATATTGGGACATGGACACAACTCTAACATTTTTGGCTCTATACACCACAATGGATTTGAAATGAAACGAACAAGATGTGCTTTAACTGCAGACTGTCAGCTTTAATTTGAGGGTATTTACATCCAAATCAGGTGAACGGTGTAGGAATGACAACAGTTTGCATATGTGCCTCCCACCTGTTAAGGGACCAAAAGTAATGGGACAATTGGCTTCTCAGCTGTTCCATGGCCAGGTGTGTGTTATTCCCTCATTATCCCAATTACAATGAGCAGATAAAAGGTCCAGAGTTCATTTCAAGGGTGCTATTTGCATTTGGAATCTGTTGCTGTCAACTCTCAAGATGAGATCCAAAAGAGCTGTCACTATCAGTGAAGCCATCATTAGGCTGAAAAAACAAAACAAACCCATCAGAGAGATAGCAAAAACATTAGGCGGCCAAAACAACTGTTTGGAACATTCTTAAAAAGAAGGAAGCACCGGTGAGCTCAGCAACACCAAAAGACCCGGAAGACCACGGAAAACAACTGTGGTGGATGAGCGAAGAATTCTTTCCCTGGTGAAGAAAACCCCCTTCACAACAGTTGGCCAGATCAAGAACACTCTCCAGGAGGTAGGTGTATGTGTGTCAAAGTCACCAATCAAGAGAAGACTTCACCAGAGTGAATACAGAGGGTTCACCACAAGATGGAAACCATTGGTGAGCCTCAAACACAGGGAAGGCCAGATTAGAGTTTGCCAAACGACATGTAAAAAAGCCTTCACAGTTCTGGAACAACATCCTATGGACAGATGAGACCGACATCAACTTGTACCAGAGTGATGGGAAGAGAAGAGTATGGAGAAGGAACTGCTCATGGTCCTCAGCATACCACCTCATCAGTGATCATGGTGGTGGTAGTGTCATGGCGTGGGCATGTATGGCTGCCAATGGAACTGCTTCTCTTGTATTTATTGATGATGTGACTGCTGACAGAAGCAGCCGGATGAATTGTGAAGTGTTTCGGGAAAATTATCGGCTCATATTCAGCCAAATGCTTCACAACTCATTGGACGCTTCACAGTGCAGATGGACAATGACCCAAAGCAGACTGCAAAAGACACCAAAGAAGTGGAATGTTCTGCAATGGCCAAGTCCATCACCTGACCTGAATCCGATTGAGCATTTCACTTGCTGAAGACAAAACTGAAGGGAAAATGCCCCAAGAACAAGCAGGAACTGAAGACAGTTGCAGTAGAGGCCTGGCAGAGCATCACCAGGGATGACACCCAGCGTCTGCTGATGTCTATGCGTTCCACACTTCAGGCTGTCATTGACTGCAAAGGATTTGTAACCAAGTATTAAAAAGTGACAGTTTGATTTATGATTGTTATTCTGTCCCATTACTTTTGGTCCCTTAACAAGTGGGAGGCACATATGCAAACTGTGGTAATTCCTACACCGTTCACCTGATTTGGATGTAAATACCCTCAAATTAAAGCTGACAGTCTGCAGTTAAAGCACATCTTGTTCATTTCATTTCAACTCCATTGTGGTGTATAGAGCCAAAAATGTTAGAATTGTGTCCATGTCCCAATATTTATGGACCTGACTGTATGATCTCTGTATATAGGGTGAGCCTGTCCTGTATATATGGTGATCTCTGTATACAGGGTGAGCCTGTCCTGTATATATGATGATCTCTGTATATAAGGTGAGCCTGTCCTGTATATATGATGATCTCTATATAGGGTGAGCCTGTCCTGTATATATGATGATCTCTGTATATAGGGTGAGCCTGTCCTGTATATATGATGATCTCTGTATATAGGGTGAGCCTGTCCTGTATATATGATGATCTCTGTATATAGGGTGAGCCTGTCCTGTATATATGGTGATCTCTGTATATAGGGTGAGCCTGTCCTGTATATATGATCTCTGTATATAGGGTGAGCCTGTCCTGTATATATGGTGATCTCTGTATATAGGGTGAGCCTGTCCTGTATATATGATGATCTCTGTATATAGGGTGAGCCTGTCCTGTATATATGATCTCTGTATATAGGGTGAGCCTGTCCTGTATATATGGTGATCTCTGTATATAGGGTGAGCCTTTCCTGTATATATATGGTGATCTCTGTATATAGGGTGAGCCTGTCCTGTATATATGATGATCTCTGTATATAGGGCGAGCCTGTCCTGTATATATGATGATCTCTGTATATAGGGCGAGCCTGTCCTGTATATATGATGATCTCTGTATATAGGGTGAGCCTGTCCTGTATATATGATCTCTGTATATAGGGTGAGCCTGTCCTGTATATATGGTGATCTCTGTATATAGGGTGAGCCTGTCCTGTATATATGATCTCTGTATATAGGGTGAGCCTGCCCTGTATATATGATCTCTGTATATAGGGTGAGCCTGTCCTGTATATATGATGATCTCTGTATATAGGGTGAGCCTGTCCTGTATATATGATGATCTCTATATAGGGTGAGCCTGTCCTGTATATATGATGATCTGTATATACCTGCCCTGTATTCTCTGTATATAACACCCAGCAGTTTCAGCTGTATGATGATTTCTCCTCATTGATGTCATTCTGTGACAGGTGGTGCCCCCGGGGTCGGCGGTGGGGGGGGGGCGGTGCCATGGTTGGTGGGGGGGGGAATATTGTATAGACTCGTACAGAATAATTCATGAGACTTTGAGGAACAAAGGGCAGGCAGCCGTCCTCTCACAATAACACTGTGCGCATGATTGTGACTTGGCGGGGGGGGGGGGGGGAGGAAGACGAGGTCCTCGTACCTCACATGTGGTGTGTTCGGTGTCATTGGATCTCCTGTAGCGCCCCCCGGAGATGATCCGTCCTCTTCCAGCTCTTACAGTAGAGAACTCTTCCCATGTTCTGCCATTGTGTAGGGAGCTCCTCTGCTGGGGGGAATAAAGGGGACATTGGCCAGGGCTCTCTAATCCTCCAATCACAGGCCAGCGTGGGGACCTCCGGTATTCCTGGTGCGGTACATGTGTGGGGGGTACGGACACCCGCCCGCGGTCCCGGGAAGGTCGCTCCGTCGATCGATGAGGGGGGGTAATCCTCTCCTCTGTTCTCTCTGCAGTTATAATGGAGATTGTGAGATCAATGTGGAGGTGAAGAAGCTGTGTAAGGCTGGAGTGAAGGGCGTCCAGGTGAGTCTGCCGAGGGAGGGGGGGAATGGGGCGGGGACTATCTGATGGGAAGGGAGGGGGTAATGGGGCGGGGACTATCTGATGGGAAGGGAGGGGGGTAATGGGGCGGGGACTATCTGATGGGAAGGGAGGGGGGTAATGGGGCGGGGACTATCTGATGGGAAGGGAGGGGGGTAACAGAAATGGAGAAGGGGGGTATAATGACAGCAATGGGAGTTAATGGTGAGAATGGAGTAGGTGAGGGGGGGTAATAGGGGAATTGTAGATTGTAGGGGAGTAATGCATAATGATGGGAATGGGGGGGGGGGGGGGGGGTGGAGGGGGAAATAGAGAAGGGAGGGGGGTAATTACAGCAATTAAGGGGGGGGGGGTAATTATGAGAATTGAAAAGGGGAAAAATGGTGGGAATAAAGGGGGGGAGGGTGGATAATGACAGCAGTGGGGGGTAACGGTGAGAATGGGGGGAATGGAGGGGAGTAATGGTAGGAATGGATAAGGGATGGGGAGATAATGGAAATGATGATGGGGGGGGGGGGGTTGGGGGGAGGTAATGATGGGAATGGACAAGGGGAGGGGGGAATGGAGAGGGGGGGTGGTAATAATGACCATGGAGAGGTGGGGCGTGTCCCTTTCTGGGGTGAGGAAATAGTGGGAATGGAGAAAGGGGGGGTAATGGTGGGAATGAAAAAGGGGGGCAAATAATGGTGGGAGTGGAGAAAGGGGGGCACGTCCCCTGTCTGGGGGGGTAATGATGGGAATGAAGGAAAGGGGGTAGGGGGGGTAATGGTGGTAATGAAGAAGAGGAGGGGCAAATGGAGAAGGTGGGGTAATGATGACCATGGAGAAGGGGGGTGTGTCTTCTGAGGGGGTAATGGTGGGAATGGGGAAGGGGGTGTCTTCGCTGTGTCTGGGGGTGGTAATAAAGTTCTCCTTGTCTCTGCAGATACACGGGACGCTGCGGGTGATTCTGGCCCCTCTGATGTCCGATGTGCCGTTTATCGGAGCCGTCACCTTCTTCTTCATCCAGAAGCCGGTAAGACGAGTGACACCTTCAGACATCAATGAGCTATAAATAAAGGAATGCGAAGCGGAGCGACCAATCAGAAGACGCTCACAGAAACGCTCCTGTGTGGTGCAGGAGACGCTCGCAGAAACGCTCCTGTATGGTGCGGGAGACGCTCACAGAACGCTCCTGTGTGGTGCGGGAGACGCTCGCAGAAACGCTCCTGTGTGGTGCGAGAGACGCTCACAGAAACGCTCCTGCGTGGTGCGGGAGACGCTCACAGAAACGCTCCTGCGTGGTGCGGGAGACGCTCACAGAAACGCTCCTGTGTGGTGCGGGAGACGCTCACAGAAACGCTCCTGTGTGGTGCGGGAGACGCTCACAGAAACGCTCCTGTGTGGTGCGGGAGACGCTCACAGAAACGCTCCTGTGTGGTGCGGGAGACGCTCACAGCAACGCTCCTGTGTGGTGCGGGAGACGCTCACAGCAACGCTCCTGCGTGGTGCGGGAGACGCTCACAGCAACGCTCCTGCGTGGTGCGGGAGACGCTCACAGCAACGCTCCTGCGTGGTGCGGGAGACGCTCACAGAAACGCTCCTGCTTGGTGCGGGAGACGCTCACAGAAACGCTCCTGCGTGGTGCGGGAGACGCTCACAGCAACGCTCCTGTGCGGTGCGGGAGACGCTCGCAGAAACGCTCCTGCGCGGTGCGGGAGACGCTCGCAGAAACGCTCCTGCGCGGTGCGGGAGAGACGCTCACAGCAACGCTCCTGCGCGGTGCGGGAGACGCTCACAGCAACGCTCCTGCGTGGTGCGGGAGACGCTCACAGAAACGCTCCTGCGTGGTGCGGGAGACGCTCACAGAAACAAGTGTTTCCTGCACTGTGACTGGTGGGCGTGGCCCTACAGGAACACATTATAATCTGGATGAGACTGAGATACAAAATGTCTTTCCTGTAATCCTGAATAATAATAGAAGTGATGATCCGTTTGCTGTTGTTTCCTCTGATGATCTTCTTTGTGTCTTTTCAGTTTCTGGATATTAATTGGACGGGATTAACGAATTTGCTGGAGATCCCCGGAGTCAAGTAATCGCCTTCTGATCATTTCTATGAAATGTCTATCATTTGTCTTATGATGTATGTAGAGGTCAATATGGGGTGTCGGGGGGAGGGGACGTGCGGCGTCGGGGGGAGGGGAGGTGCACCGTCGGGGGAGGGGACTTGCAGCATCGGAGGAGGAGATGTGTGGCATCGGGGGAGGTGCACTGTCGGGGGAGGGGACGTGCGGCGTTGGGGGAGGGGGATATGAGGAGCTCCAGGATGGAGATGGACAGACATCATGTCATCCATCCACAATGAACGGACGCCATAAACCACACCAACCCGAATATCCGGTTGCTGGGGATTGTTCCACTTCCAATAGAGATTTGTTACAATAGGTGGAGGAAGAGGCGCTCCTGAATTCTGCCATCTGATACATTGTTACACAGCGACGCGTCACAACCCCGACACGGGATCACCAACTCTGATACATTGTTACACAGCGACACGTCACAACCCCCGACACGGGATCACCAACTCTGATCCATTGTTACACAGCGACACGTCACAACCCCCGACACGGGATCACCAACTCTGATCCATTGTTACACAGCGACACGTCACAACCCCCGACACGGGATCACCAACTCTGATCCATTGTTACACAGCGACACGTCACAACCCCCGACACGGGATCACCAACTCTGATACATTGTTACACAGCGACACGTCACAACCCCCGACACGGGATCACCAACTCTGATACATTGTTACACAGCGACACGTCACAACCCCCGACACGGGATCACCAACTCTGATCCATTGTTACACAGCGATGCGTCACAACCCCCGACACGGGATCACCAACTCTGATCCATTGTTACACAGCGATGCGTCACAACCCCCGACACGGGATCACCAACTCTGATCCATTGTTACTGCATGTCAGCGTTCCATTACTGAACCATAGAGGACGGGCATCCCAACCCCCGACCGGAGGGATCACCTCTGATGCTGAAAGTTGGAGCCTCCGTTACATACCAAGTGATCGGTGTACAGAATCCCTCAGAGACATCACAAAGACTTCCAGAACATATATATTGTACATTCCCAGCAGTCCCCGCCCCCGAGGAGCGTACAATCGAAGGTCCCTGACTCACATTCATACATACACATATCAGGGCCATTTTAGACAGGATCCAATTATTCTCCCAGCATGTCTTTGGAGTGTGGGAGGAAACCGGAGTACCTGGAGGAAACCCACGCAGGCACAGAACATGCAAACTCCAGGCAGGTGGTGCCATGATTGGGAACCAACAACCTTAGTACTGCCAGGCTGAAGTACGAACCATTTAGCTGCTGTGCTGCCCCCTACTGGCGGGATCTCCCCTGATACTGAACATTGATACATTGTTACAGAAAAACCACAAGAAGAATGTACAGAATATTCCTGAAAGCACAGCTCCAGGCGCAACGTTCATGTTCCCATGTAGTGGGGCCGTGCCGGAACCTCCTGGGGGTTCACTGCTGGTTTTATCCATGGTTGCTAGGAAAAGCTATACTTACCCGATCCTCCAGAAAACTGCGCTCCCCCATGTCTAGCAGTGGACTGTTCCTGCCGTCCTCACAGCCAGAGCCAGCCTATGGGCGAGATGACGTCCGGAACAGTCCATTCACCAGACCACAGGGGTGGGGGGGAGAATTGCTGGAGTGGTGGGGACCAGTCTTGAGCTCAGAGGATCAGCAGGTTAGGGAAGAAGATCCCCGCCCTGCCCCCCCCCCCCAAGACAAAAACGAGCTATTAATCCATGCAGTGCAGGCACAGCGCCCCCCGCAGTTCTGCTTGAACTACAGACACCTAATACAACCCCTGACCAGAGAGAGCCAGCAAGTCAACCATCGGGTCAGAGTGTGTCACCAAGACAGGAAATGAAGGGAAATCTCTCCGGCGGGGACACACCCGACCTTCTCTTCCACTCTGTTCAATAATAAGTGTCTGTCTGGAATTACAAAGCCGTCGGATATCTGGGTGAGAGATCGGGACTTGAAACTCGACAGACCGGTTCCAGAGGACGACCGGCAAGGCGGCACCCGCCCTGTGTGAAACTGGCAGAGCGTGCCAACGTCAGCACCCTGATATACCGCCGGCTGCCATGGAAACCTGAGCTGTCTGCGGGTATATAGATATATATATATATCCATCGGTCCCCCATATAGAGATGGATGATCCCAGGCACCGCGCTGACAGGAGGTTCTCCGACAATGGTGTGTAAAGGGTTAATTGCGACATTTACTGCCCGACAGACGGAAAGCCCGTAAACCGGCGGCGGCGGCGATGGGCGAGGCTCTGTATTTCGGACAACGCCAAGCGAATCGTAAAGTCTCCCCGAGGCCGAAACTCAGAACTTTTCCTCTTCCCGGAACGTTCTACAGAACGCGCCTCAATTCACAGAGCGACCCCCCCCCCTCCCCCCCCCCCCCCCAAGGGGGTCCTTGTTATCGGAAAAGTGACAGTTGTTTTCAGCTGGGTCCAATGAGATTTGAGAAGATAGTCACATGACTGAAAGTGAAGATCCTTATCATTGTATTTAAAATGTATCCGACCCAGGAAGAGCTTCGCCACGCATTGCAGATCGCCAGGCCTTACATGTGGTGTCTGCATTCGTTTTTCTTTTTCAGGATAGGAAAATTTTCAGCAAGGGAAAAAAATACCTGTTGATCCTGCCAGAAATTCAGTGGTGTCACTGACTTGAATGTTTCCTGCGCACAAGTATATTACCCCTCCCCCCTGTGTGATATGGGCTGGAGGAGGTGCTCTGTAGTCCTGGAATGGTGAAATGTTCTGTGAGGTCTGCAGATTGCTATGATGGATGCTCGATGCCCAATACATGGCTTCCCAGTGCTCTGTGCGGCATGCTGCATCCTGGGCTGGGCCGGCTACATCCTGGGCCCCAGTGCAGGGAGACGGCGTGCCGGATACCGGGACACTCTCTGCTCTATTGTGAGGCCGTGTCTGTGAGGTGGAGGGAATTGTAGTCCCAGCCGGAGATCAACACGAAGTGGGAATCCATAACCCAGCAAATGGCCACCAACGCAGGGAAGGGGTTAACAGCACGGCCACCAACCACCAACGCAGGGAAGGGGTTAACAGTATGACTACCAACCATCAACGCAGGGAAGGGGTTAGTAGCAGTGCCAGTGACCACCAATGTAGGAGTTATTACTGCAGTCATTGACACCAGTTCTGGGGCTTATGTTTTGGTCACATGCACCAGTGCTGGGGGTTATTCTTGCACCCATTGACACCAATGCTGGGGGTTATTCTTGCATCCATGGACACCAATGCTGGGGGTTATTCTTGCATCCGTTGACACCAATGCTGGGGGTTATTCTTGCATCCATGGACACCAATGCTGGGGGTTATTCTTGCATCCGTTGACACCAATGCTGGGGGTTATTCTTGCATCCATGGACACCAATGCTGGGGGTTATTCTTGCATCCATGGACACCAATGCTGGGGGTTATTCTTGCATCCGGTGACACCAATGCTGGAGGTTATTCTTGCATCCGGTGACACCAATGCTGGGGGTTATTCTTGCATCCGGTGACACCAATGCTGGGGGTTATTCTTGCATCCGGTGACACCAATGCTAGGGGTTATTCTTGCATCCATGGACACCAATGCTGGGGGTTATTCTTGCATCCATGGACACCAATGCTGGGGGTTATTCTTGCATCCATGGACACCAATGCTGGGGGTTATTCTTGCATGCATGGACACCAATGCTGGGGGTTATTCTTGCATCCGGTGACACCAATGCTGGTGGTTATTATTGTGTTCAGTGACACCAATGCCATTGAAATGAATACCTATATTGAAGAGAGTTTGTGTCTGTTGCAGTGACATGTCGGACGGTATGATCGTGGATCTCATTGCCTCATACTTGGTGCTGCCCAACAGATTCACGATTCCTTTGAGCAGTCAGGTGAACGCAGCCGAACTGAGGTTCCCCGTACCACACGTGAGTCTCCATAATGGGGGAGATGCTCATAGAATACTGAATACGGGGGTGATCTATAGAGGGGATGAAGGGGACTGTATATATCTGTATCCGGGGGTGATATATTGGGGGGGGGGTAGGTGACTGTACATACCTGTATCTGGGGGTGATATATAGGTGGGGGGTGTAGGTGACTATATATCTGTATCCGGGGGTGATATATGGGGGGAGGTAGGTGACTGTACATATCTGTATCTGGGAGTGATATATATGGGGGGGGGTAGGTAACTGTACATATCTGTACCTGGGAGTGATATATATGGGGGGGGGGGGGGTAGGTAACTGTACATATCTGTATCTGGGGTGATATATGGGGGGGGGGGGGTGTAGGTGACTGTACATATCTGTATCTGGGGGTGATATATGGAGAGGGGGGGAGGTAGGTGACTGTACATATCTGTATCTGGGGGTGATATATGGAGAGGGGGGGAGGTAGGTGACTGTACATATCTGTATCCGGGGGTGATATATGGAGAGGGGGGAGGTAGGTGACTGTACATATCTGTATCCGGGGGTGATATATGGGGAGGTAGGTGACTGTACATATCTGTATCCGGGGGTGATATATGGGGGGGGGAGAGGTAGGTGACTGTACATATCTGTATCCGGGGGTGATATATGGGGGGGGGAGAGGTAGGTGACTGTACATATCTGTATCCGGGGGTGATATATGGGGGGGGAGAGGTAGGTGACTGTACATATCTGTATCCGGGGGTGATATATGGGGGGGGAGAGGTAGGTGACTGTACATATCTGTATCCGGGGGTGATATATGGGGAGCTGTAGGTGACTGTATATATCTGTATCTGGGGGTGATATATGGGGGGGGGGTGTAGGTGACTGTATATATCTGTATCTGGGGGTGATATATGGGGGGGGAGAGGTAGGTGACTGTACATATCTGTATCCGGGGGTGATATATGGGGGGGGAGAGGTAGGTGACTGTACATATTTGTATCTGGGGGTGATATATGGGGGGGGAGAGGTAGGTGACTGTACATATTTGTATCTGGGGGTGATATATGGGGGGGGGAGAGGTAGGTGACTGTATATATCTGTATCTGGGGGTGATATATGGGAGGTAGGTGACTGTACATATCTGTATCTGGGGGTGATATATGGGGGGGGGGGGGTAGGTTACTGTACATATCTGTATCTTGGGGTGATATATGGGGAGGTAGGTGACTGTACATATCTGTATCTGGGGGTGATATATGGGGGGGGGGTAGGTTACTGTACATATCTGTATCCGGGGGTGATATATGGGGGGGGGGATATATGGGGGGAACCAGTTACTGTCCATTGTGGTATATGGAATATATTGTCCTCTGTGTAATGTAGAACATGTTCCCTCTTCAGGGCGTGCTCAGAGCTTACCTCTACGAAGCCGAGAACTTGATCCCCAAGGACACCTACCTGAAGGGCCTCATAAAGGGGAAGTCCGATCCGTACGCCGTCCTTCGGGTGGGAAATCAGACGTTCAAGAGCAAAACCATAAGAGAGAACCTGAATCCTCTCTGGAACGAGATGTATGAGGTAGGATGAAGGATCATTACCTGCCGACAGCAATTCACTGTGAGGACAATTGGGAGACACCCTGGGGACCTATAGACGTGAGAACAAGGGACTGAAAAGGCAGGAAGAGGGGCATGAGTGGGGACAAGGGACTGAAGGGGCAGGAAGAGGGGCATGAGTGGGGACAAGGGACTGAAGGGGCAGGAAGAGGGGCATGAGTGGGGACAAGGGACTGAAAAGGCAGGAAGAGGGGCATGAGTGGGGACAAGGAACTGAAGGGCAGGAAGAGGGGCATGAGTGGGGACAAGGGACTGGATGGGCAGGAAGAGGGGCATGAGTGGGGACAAGGGACTGAAGGGGCAGGAAGAGGGGCATGAGCGGGGACAAGGGACTGAAGGGGCAGGAAGAGGGGCATGAGTGGGGACAAGGGACTGAAGGGGCAGGAAGAGGGGCATGAGTGGGGACAAGGGACTGAAGGGGCAGGAAGAGGGGCATGAGTGGGGACAAGGGACTGGATGGGCAGGAAGAGGGGCATGAGTGGGGACAAGGGACTGAAGGGGCAGGAAGAGGGGCATGAGCGGGGACAAGGGACTGAAGGGGCAGGAAGAGGGGCATGAGTGGGGACAAGGGACTGAAGGAGCAGAAAGAGGGCCATGAGTGGGGAAGAGGGACATGAGTGGGGACAAGGGACTGGATGGGCAGGAAGAGGGGCATGAGTGGGGATAAGGGACTGGATGGGCAGGAAGAGGGACATGAGTGGGGACAAGGGAATGAAGGGGCAGGAAGAGGGGCATGAGTGGGGACAAGGGACTGGATGGGCAGGAAGAGGGGCATGAGTGGGGATAAGGGACTGGAGGGGCAGGAAAGGGGACAAGGAACTGGAAGGGTAGGAAGAAGGACATGAATGAGGACAAGGGACTGAGAGGGGCAGAAAGAGGGGCATGAATTGGGACAAGGGACTGGAGGGGCAGAAAGAGAGACATTGGAGGGGCAGGAGAGGGGACATGAGTGGGAACAAGGGATTGGAGACATGGGGAGAAGGAACTGAGTGGTGAAAGAAAGGACTGGAGGGGCCGAAGGGGAATTTGTGTTTTTAGGAGACCAGCGTGACTAAAGAGGATAAAATATGACCCCTAACAGGGACATTCTACACACAGACAGGAACTGGGGACCTTTTATTGCTGTAGATCGATTGTCTCCAGTTGGTGGAGTGATGGTCGGTGCCCATTGCCGTACCCGGCTCTCCCCACATTTGTTGACTGGACTGTTCTCTGTCTCGGTTGCAGTTTGTGGTACATGAAGTCCCCGGGCAGGACCTGGAGATCGATGTTTATGATGAAGACCCTGATAAGGACGACTTCCTCGGCAGGTAAAATGGCGGACGACCTTGTAGGGGGCAGACACAGCATCTTTGTGCAAATAGTGATTGCTATGAGCAGGGCCACATGTGGGGAATGGGACCCCCAGTGCTTGTATGTTCCTTCCTTGGTGTTCATGTCATTGGATGACGTGTTTGATGTAGGGATCCCCTTTATGTCAGGAATCAGATTTGTTCACTGTGAATTACCCCTTTAACGTGCTTATTGTCCTGTATTCTGTCTGCAGCCTGGTGATTGGTCTGGAGGGGGTGATGAAGGATCGGGTTGTGGACGAGGTAATTGTTTCTTTGTGCTGTCCTTTATCCTGCGTACAGAGCCGGCATTGTGCTGTCATTTATCCTGTGTACAGTGCCGGCATTGTGCTGTCATTTATCCTGTGTACAGTGCCGGCATTGTGCTGTCATTTATCCTGTGTACAGTCCCGGCATTGTGCTGTCATTTATCCTGCGTACAGAGCGGGCATTGTGCTGTCATTTATCCTGTGTACAGAGCCGGCATTGTGCTGTCATTTATCCTGCGTACAGAGCCGGCATTGTGCTGTCATTTATCCTGTGTACAGTGCCGGTATTGTGCTGTCATTTATCCTGTGTACAGTGCCGGCATTGTGCTGTCATTTATCCTGTGTACAGTCCCGGCATTGTACTGTCATTTATCGTGTGTACAGAGCGGGCATTGTGTTGTCATTTATCCTGTGTACAGTGCCGGTATTGTGCTGTCATTTATCCTGTGTACAGTCCCGGCATTGTGCTGTCATTTATCCTGTGTACAGTGCCGGCATTGTGCTGTCATTTATCCTGTGTACAGTGTCGGTATTGTGCTGTCATTTATCCTGTGTACAGTGCCGGCATTGTGCTGTCATTTATCCTGTGTACAGTGCTGTCATTTATCCTGTGTACAGAGCCGGTATTGTGCTGTCATTTATCCTGCGTACAGTCGCGGTATTGTGCTGTCATTTATCCTGTGTACAGCATTGTGCTGTCATTTATCCTGTGTACAGAGCCGGCATTGTGCTGTCATTTATCCTGTGTACAGAGCTGGCATTGTGCTGTTTATCCTGTATACTGTGCTGTCATTTATCCTGCGTACAGAGCCGGCATTGTGCTGTCATTTATCCTGTGTACAGTGCCGGCATTGTGCTGTCATTTATCCTGTGTACAGTCCCAGCATTGTGCTGTCATTTATCCTGTGTACAGTCCCAGCATTGTGCTGTCATTTATCCTGCGTACAGAGCTGGCATAGTGCTGTCATTTATCATGTGTACAGAGCCGGCATTGTGCTGTCATTTATCATGTGTACAGAGCCGGCATTGTGCTGTCATTTATCCTGCGTACAGAGCCGGCATTGTGCTGTCATTTATCCTGCGTACAGAGCTGGCATTGTGCTGTCATTTATCCTGCGTACAGAGCTGGCATTGTGCTGTCATTTATCCTGTGTACAGTGCCGGCATTGTGCTGTCATTTATCCTGCGTACAGTGCCGGCATTGTGCTGTCATTTATCCTGTGTACAGTGCCGGCATTGTGCTGTCATTTATCCTGTGTACTGTGCTGTCATTTATCCTGTGTACCGTGCTGTCATTTATCCTGCGTACCGTGCTGTCATCCAGCACTGTCACCCTGTCTGTAACTAGCGGCTCCTTTGTCTTCCAGTGGTTTCCGCTCAGCGATGTGGTCACTGGAACCGTTCACCTCAAACTGGAGTGGCATTCACTGGTGGCAAACCCAGAAAAGTTATGTGAGGTGAGTGACGGGCTCTGTGTGCGGGTCATAGGTCACACTTACATCTCCATGATTGGATGAGAGGGTCATAGGTCACACTTCCATCTCCATGATTGGATGAGAGGGTCATAAGTCACACATCTCTGTGGAATCATCAGCATTGTGGGAAGTTGCTGATATGAAAATGTCTCCTGCGGCTCTGATTGGCTAATCAGATGGTTTTTTGATGAATATAGTTGTGTGCAAAAAAATCAACATGGAAGTGTCTGTATGTAGAGAGAATGTTACAACAAAAGAAACAATGTAACACCATCAGTCCCGGCATCAGTAATACAATGTGTGGGGCCCTGAACTCTGTGTACAGCTGTATAGAACCTTTCCTGTGTCTCCCTCCTGCACTCTGTATGACACTCCTGTGTGCCGCCATACATGACCTCTGACCTCTCCCTCCTGCACTCCTGTGTGGTGCCATACATGATCTCTGACCTCTCCCTCCTGCACTCTGTATGACACTCCTGTGTGCCGTCATACATGACCTCTGACCTCTCCCTCCTGCACTCTGTATGACACTCCTGTGTGCCGTCATACATGACCTCCGACCTCTCCCTCCTGCACTCTGTATGACACTCCTGTGTGCCATCATACATGACCTCTGACCTCTCTCTCCTGCACTCTGTATGACACTCCTGTGTGCCGCCATACATGACCTCTGACCTCTCTCTCCTGCACTCTGTATGACACTCCTGTGTGCCGCCATACATGACCTCTGACCTCTCCCTCCTGCACTCCTCTGTGCCGCCATACATGACCTCTGACCTCTCCCTCCTGCGCTCTGTGTATGACACTCCTGTGTGCTGCCATATATGACCTCTCCCTCCTGCACTCTGTATGACACTCCTGTGTGCCGTCATACATGACCTCTCCCTCCTGCACTCTGTATGATACTCGTGTGTGCTGCCATACATGACCTCTGACCTCTCTCTCCTGCACTCTGTATGACACTCCTGTGTGCCGCCATACATGACCTCTGACCTCTCTCTCCTGCACTCTGTATGACACTCCTGTGTGCCGCCATACATGACCTCTGACCTCTCCCTCCTGCACTCCTCTGTGCCGCCATACATGACCTCTGACCTCTCCCTCCTGCGCTCTGTGTATGACACTCCTGTGTGCTGCCATATATGACCTCTCCCTCCTGCACTCTGTATGACACTCCTGTGTGCCGTCATACATGACCTCTCCCTCCTGCACTCTGTATGATACTCGTGTGTGCTGCCATACATGACCTCTGACCTCTCGTGTGTCCCGGTTTAGGTTGGGAGCGGTATGACCACCGGTATGGTGATTGTGTATCTGGACAGCGCCAGCGGTCTGCCTGTAAGTACATCAATTATTTCATCTTCATGTGTAGAGTGCCCCCATATAGTGTAGCGCTGTACATGATCTGACAGACGGCCCCCTGCGGGGTCTCCTGCACGCGCTTCCTGTATGGTGGGACCAGCGGGGGGCGGGCCTGTCATTGGCACCTCCCATTTGGGCATTTTAGGTGACGCTTTTGATTTAAAAAAAAAAAACGAACAATAAAAGTTGGATGCAGATGGGTGCAGCTTGTCATTTCCTGTGTTTACTGCCACTGAACAGGTGATAGTTAAGTCCCGGAAGTCTCCTTTCTCTGAAGTCCTTCGGGGAAAGTCCCGGCACACGGTAAATGAGAAACGGCAGTTTGTGTCAGTCTGGACCCCGCGGGGAGATCCTAACAATCTTCCGTAGAAATGTCTCCCCAATTAATTCTCCTGGTAATTCTCCCCCGTTCCCACGCCTGTCCGTGTTGTATCGTCACCCACCCCTCCCCCGTTCATGTCTGTCGCCCACAGAGCTTACAATTCACAGTGGAGTCGTTTCATGTCTCCGTATCCATGATTGTCCTGATAGTAGTCGTGTTTTATGTCTCCGTATCCATGATTGTCCCGATAGTAGTCGTGTTTTATGTCTCCGTATCCATGATTGTCCCGATAGTAGTCGTGTTTTATGTCTCCGTATCCATGATTGTCCCGATAGTAGTCGTGTTTTATGTCTCCGTATCCATGATTGTCCCGATAGTAGTCGTGTTTTATGTCTCCGTATCCATGATTGTCCCGATAGTAGTCGTGTTTTATGTCTCCGTATCCATGATTGTCCCGATAGTAGTTGTGTTTTATGTCTCCGTATCCATGATTGTCCCGATAGTAGTCGTGTTTTATGTCTCCGTATCCATGATTGTCCCGATAGTAGTTGTGTTTTATGTCTCCGTATCCATGATTGTCCCGATAGTAGTTGTGTTTTATGTCTCCGTATCCATGATTGTCCCGATAGTAGTCGTGTTTTATGTCTCTGTATCCATGATTGTCCCGATAGTAGTCGTGTTTTATGTCTCTGTATCCATGATTGTCCTGATGGTCCCTCTATCAGCCCCTCTGTGTATGGTCCCGTCATCCAATCCCTGCACTCTGATCTGTCCTCAGAATGTTCCTCCCAGAATCCTCCGGGAAGTTGTCTGTTCTGCATGTTGTCCGTTTGCATGGCCCGCTGTGTACATTTCCAATCTCTACATTTCTTGATAAAACCTCTTTTTTTAAACCATTTTTTTTTTCTTCTAGAAAAATCATTTTGAATATTCCAACAACGAATACAGCGGCATTGGGCAGAGATACACGCCGTACTCCATGGTATGTACCAGACGTAGGGCCCCCCGCATGCCGTAGTCCATGGTATGTACCAGACGTAGGGCCCCCCGCATGCCGTACTCCATGGTATGTACCAGACGTAGGGCCCCCCGCACGCCGTACTCCATGGTATGTACCAGACGTAGGGCCCCCCGCACGCCGTGCTCCATGGTATGTACCAGACGTAGGGCCCCCCGCATGCCGTGCTCCATGGTATGTACCAGACGTAGGGTCCCCCGCACGCCGTACTCCATGGTATGTACCAGACGTAGGGCCCCCCGCACGCCGTGCTCCATGGTATGTACCAGACGTAGGGCCCCCCGCATGCCGTGCTCCATGGTATGTACCAGACGTAGGGTCCCCCGCACGCCGTACTCCATGGTATGTACCAGACGTAGGGTACCCACACGCCGTACTCCATGGTATGTACCAGACGTAGGGTCCCCACACGCCGTACTCCATGGTATGTACCAGACGTAGGGCCCCCCGCATGCCGTACTCCATGGTATGTACCAGACGTAGGGTCCCCCACACGCCGTACTCCATGGTATGTACCAGACGTAGGGCCCCCCGCATGCTGTACTCCATGGTATGTACCAGACGTAGGGCCCCCCGCACGCCGTACTCCATGGTATGTACCAGACGTAGGGCCCCCCGCACGCCGTACTCCATGGTATGTACCAGACGTAGGGCCCCCCGCACGCCGTACTCCATGGTATGTACCAGACGTAGGGCCCCCCGCACGCCGTACTCCATGGTATGTACCAGACGTAGGGCCCCCCGCACGCCGTACTCCATGGTATGTACCAGACGTAGGGCCCCCCGCACGCCGTACTCCATGGTATGTACCAGACGTAGGGCCCCCCGCATGCCGTACTCCATGGTATGTACCAGACGTAGGGCCCCCCGCATGCTGTACTCCATGGTATGTACCAGACGTAGGGCCCCCCGCATGCCGTACTCCATGGTATGTACCAGACGTAGGGCCCCCAGTGTAAGAGTACTTATCCACTGATTCCCAATGTAAGAGAGTACTTATCCACTGATCCCCAATGTAAGAGAGTACTTATCCACTGATCCCCAATGTAAGAGAGTACTTATCCACTGATCCCCAATGTAAGAGAGTACTTATCCACTGATCCCCAATGTAAGAGAGTACTTATCCACTGATCCCCAATGTAAGAGAGTACTTATCCACTGATCCCCAATGTAAGAGAGTACTTATCCACTGATCCCCAATGTAAGAGAGTACTTATCCACTGATCCCCAATGTAAGAGAGTACTTATCCACTGATCCCCAATGTAAGAGGGTGCTTATCCACCGATCCGCAATGCAAAACGGTACCTATTTACTGATACCCAATGTTAGAAGGCACTTTATCCACTGATGCCCAATGTAAGAGGGTGCCTATCCTCAGATCCTCAATGTAATAGAGCACCTATCCACTGATCCCCAATGTAGGAGGGCCCTTATCTACTGAAGCCCAATGTAAGAGTATCTTATCCACTGATCCCCAATGTATAAGGCACTTATTCACTGATCCCCAATGTAAGAGGGCACTTATCTAGTAAAGCCCAATGTAAGCGCACACCTATCCACTGATCCCTAATGTAAGAAGTCACCTATCCTCAGATCCTCAGTGTAAGAGGACACCTATCCACTGATCCCCAATATAAGAAGGCATTTATCTACTGATCCCCAATATAAGAAGGCACTTATCTACTGATCCCCAATGTAAAAGCACACTGCAGTCTCCATGGTTTGTGATTCTTTTTTTTATTTCTGTTTAATTTTTATTGAAACAAATTGTTGTAATATTCTATAACCCCTCCCCCCCCCAACTGACCAATGACTGCTCTGTTCTCTCCAGCCTGAAAAGGAGCCGTCTTCGTATGTCACCATGACCATCGGGAAGAAGACTGTGAAGAGTAAGGTGAGGATGGAATATTCTCTATTGGAAATGAATGCCGATCCCAATGTGTCTCTTTAAGTGAAGCCAAGGAAACGGACCCGGTACCACATGACACCAAAATGCTGCGTATCCAGCCTCCGCCCGGCAGGAGGAAACTAATCCTAGAAAGTATGATGTCAGTAGAGTAGTTGATGCTTAGAATAGACTTCCAGTAGAGGTGGGGAATTGGTCAACAGTAAGTGGATTCAGACGTGTCTGGGACACACCTAGATCTACACTCAGACAAAGATTGAAAAAACCCACAAAAAACATATATACAAAAAAAGTACAAATTGGGACAGACTCGATGGACCACTTGGTCTTTTTTTTCCATCACTCTTCTATATTTCTATGTATATTTCAAAAACAAGATTGACGCAATTCGTAGGGACATCGCCACTGCCCAGACCTCCACCCCACCTAGCATTCCTCACACTAAAACCCCCTCAACACTCCTCTCCTTCAACCTCGCTACTACCGAAGAGGTCACTAAGGTCTTCTCAGAAGCCTGCCTCACCACCTGCCCCCTGGACCCTGTCCCCTAACAACTCCTCCGGTCACCCTCCTCCTCCATCCTACGCTCCCTCACTCACATCTTTAATTTTTCCCTCTCTACTGGTGTATTCCCCTCCCCCCTAAAGCACATCACTCCCATACTTAAAAAACCCTCCCTGGTTCCCACCGACCTGAACAACCTCAGACCCATCTCCCTGCTGCCATTTACCTGTAAACTCCTTGAGCGCCTCGTCTACAATTGCCTGAGTTCCCACCTCACCGACAACAACCTCCTCGATCCCCTACAGTCCGGCTTCCGTCCCCTACACTCCACCGAAACCGCCCTACACTCCACCGAAACCGCCCTACACTCCACCGAAACCGCCCTACACTCCACCGAAACCGCCTTACTCAAACTCTCCAACGACCTGCTAACCGCCAAAGCTAATGGCCACTATTCAGTGCTCCTACTCCTTGACCTCTCTGCGGCCTTCGACACAGTCGACCACCCCCTCCTCCTCAAAAAACTCCACTCTCTTGGCCTCAGAGACTCCGCTCTCTCCTGGTTCTCCTCCTACCTGTCACAACGCTCCTTCAGTGTTACCTATAATGCCACCACCTCCCCCTCTCTCCCCCTCTCTGTTGGGGTCCCTCAAGGTTCTGTCCTCGAACCCCTTCTCTTCTCCATCTACACCTCCTCCCTTGGCCAACTCATACACTCTCACGGCTTCAACTACCACCTCTACGCCGACAACACGCAAATCTACCTCTCCACCCCTCACCCCCTCGGTCTCCGCCCGCATCACTCACCTACTAAGCGACATATCAGACTGGATGTCACTCCACTTCCTCAAACTAAATCTTTCCAAAATGAGCTCCTAGTATTCCCCCCGCGCCCCCCCTGACTTCTCCATCAAGACCAACATCACTATCATCAGTCCCTCCCCTCATTCCAGAGTACTTGGTGTCATCCTAGACTCCAATCTATCCTTCCAACCCCAAGTCCAATCACTGACAAACTCATGCAGACTTCACCTCCGCAACATCTCCAAGATACGGCCGTTCCTAACCTCAGAAACCACTAAGCAACTTATTCACTCCCTTGTTATATCTCGCCTTGACTATTGTAACTCCCTCCTCATTGGCCGACCTCATCCCCTCTCCAGCCTATCATGAACGCTGCTACCAGACTCATCCACCTTACTAACCGTTCCGTATCCTCCACCCCTCTCTGCCAATCCCTCCTCCAGCCTCCGCTCAGTGTCCTCCACCCCTCTCTGCCAATCCCTCCACTGGCTTCCAATTGCCCAACAGATAAAATTCAAAATACTAACACTGACGTATAAAGACGTTCATAATACTGCTCCAAATTACATGACCGACCTTGTCTCCAAATATCACCCAACACGTACCCTCTGCTCCTTACAAGACCTCCTACTCTCTAGCTCCCTTGTCTCCTCCTCCCATGCTCATCTCCAGGACTTCTCCAGGGCTTCCCCATCCTCTGGAACTCCCTACCCCAATCCATCAGACTATCGCCTACTCTGCTCACCTTTAGGCGCACCCTGAAAACCCATCTCTTCAGGGAAGCCTACCCCACCCCCTGCTAATACTGAACTCCTCCACTCTTCCAACCACTCCATCCCCCACAGCCACTTCCTCCTGTACCACTCTCCCCTCCCTCCTAGATTGTAAGCTACAAGGATCAGGGCCCTCGAACCCCTCGTGTATTGTATTGTTACTGTATTGTCTCCCACCATAATGTAAAGCGCTGAGCGAACTGTTGGCGCTATATAAATCCTGTATAATAATAATGTATACAAGATATTTACAATGACAGGAAAACAACACGAGGCTCAGAGTGCTACAGATCTGTACACACACAATAGCTATCCTTTCCTAGCAAACGATCTGTATGCCACGGGGATGTCACTTGGCTGCAGCTATAGCTGGTCCACGATTTCCATAGCAAACAGGACTCCAGCCATTTAAAGGAATTGCAGGGAGCAGAGCTTTTGGTCTTGGCGGTGTAGTTTCCCTCTTCTAGTGTTGCCCCAATACACACACGATATCCATCCTTCCTTGTGTGCTATAGGTATGCAATAAAAGTCACTTTGCAACAGAAATCGTGGACCAGCCACGACAGAAGCTAACAGGACTTAAGACATTTCAAGCAATTGCAGGGAATGGGGTTCTGATCTTGGCAGTATTGTTTCTCTCTTGCAGTGTATCTTCTAGTGTCATCCCAATACATACACATGATCTATCCTGTCCTAGAACATGGTCCGTGTGCTATTGGTACATACTAAATGTCCCTCGGCTTTTGTTATAGCTGCTGCACAATGTTTGTAGCAAACAGGACTCCAGCCATTTCAAACAATTGCAGGGAAAGAGGTTTTTAGCTTTGCTTTATTGTTTCCCTTGTGTACTGTGGCTTCTAGTGTGGTCCCCTTGTAATGTGGCTTCTAGTGTGGTCCCCTTGTAGTGTGGCTTCTAGTGTGGTCCCCTTGTAGTGTGGCTTCTAGTGTGGTCCTCTTGTAGTGTGGCTTCTAGTGTGGTCCTCTCGTAGTGTGGCTTCTAGTGCGGTCCCCTCGTAGTGTGGCTTCTAGTGTGGTCCCCTCGTAGTGTGGCTTCTAGTGTGGTCCCCTCGTAGTGTGGCTTCTAGTGCGGTCCCCTCGTAGTGTGGCTTCTAGTGCGGTCCCCTCGTAGTGTGGCTTCTAGTGCGGTCCCCTCGTAGTGTGGCTTCTAGTGTGGTCCTCTCGTAGTGTGGCTTCTAGTGTGGTCCCCTCGTAGTGTGGCTTCTAGTGTGGTCCCCTCGTAGTGTGGCTTCTAGTGTGGTCCCCTCGTAGTGTGGCTTCTAGTGTGGTCCCCTCGTAGTGTGGCTTCTAGTGTGGTCCTCTCGTAGTGTGGCTTCTAGTGCGATCCCCACGTAGTGTGGCTTCTAGTGCGGTCCCCTCGTAGTGTGGCTTCTAGTGCGGTCCCCTCGTAGTGTGGCTTCTAGTGCGGTCCCCTCGTAGTGTGGCTTCTAGTGTGATCCCCACGTAGTGTGGCTTCTAGTGTGGTCCCCACGTAGTGTGGCTTCTAGTGTGATCCCCACGTAGTGTGGCTTCTAGTGTGGTCCCCTCGTAGTGTGGCTTCTAGTGTGGCTTCTAGTGTGGTCCCCTCGTAGTGTGGCTTCTAGTGCGGTCCCCTCGTAGTGTGGCTTCTAGTGCGGTCTCCTTGGTAGAGTCCCTGTTTTCAGTTTGTACTTCAGACCTTTAATTTACAAAGTTTGTTAACCATTTCCTCATGGACACGGCCCTTTCAAATGGGGCTCCTGCATCTGTTCCTATGAGGGACCCATTTCTGTCCACAAACTCTGGATGGCAGCGTTGTACCATGAATTCCTCGGGTCAGATATGTCTGAAGGTCAAGCTTTTGTTGTCTCGTTAATGCTTGGGTCCAGTGTTTACCTAGAGCACGGGTGTCAAACTGGCGGTCCTCCAGCTGTTGCAAAACTACAAGTCCCATCATGCCCCTGCCTTTGGGAGTCATGCTTGTAACTGTTAATCTTGCAATGCCTCATGGGACTTGTAGTTTAGCAACAGCTGGAGGGCCGCCAGTTTCATACCCGTGACCTGGAGCTCTTCTAGAACAATGGAAACGGCCAAAAAAAGTGTCCTTTCCCGACTAATGGTCTACATTGGAACAATATTACTGGGAAGATACTCGGGCCGCGCCCTTCTTGGTTACGCAGTCGCTGTGCTTTATTGTTCCTCTCCTGATGGAGGTCTGTGGGGTCGGGTCTGTGGGGTCGGGTCGGGTCTGTGGGGTCGGGTCGGGTCTGTGGGGTCGGGTCGGGTCTGTGGGGTCGGGTCGGGTCTGTGGGGTGGGGTCTGTGGGGTGGGGTCTGTGGGGTGGGGTCTGTGGGGTGGGGTCTGTGGGGTCGGGTCGGGTCTGTGGGGTCGGGTCGGGTCTGTGGGGTCGGGTCTGTGGAGTCGGGTCTGTGGGGTGGGGTCTGTGGGGTGGGGTCTGTGGGGTCGGGTCTGTGGCTCCGGTCTGTGGCTCCGGTCTGACCTCTCTGATAACAAGTGGAGGGAAGACAAATAAGTACTACAATTGAAAGTTCGAGTCCAACAAATATTTATTTAAAAAAGAAAGAAAAAATCAGTAAATTTCTGAAAATTCCATCCAACACGTTTCAGGGGCCCCATGATGCTCCCTTCATCAAGCCCTAACAACATGTATGAACTACACTTATGGAATTTACATTTTTGTAAATGAAATGCATATTTGTTGGCGTGTTGCGTGTGGCGCTCGGTCGCCTCTTTGGTGGTCCGGTCCGTACACGTGAACCTGTCCAGTGCAGATACATTCCCATCCCCCGGCTCCAGTCACCCATTGGAATTATACCTGTTCCAGGGATCCTGCGTCACCCGCAGAGCTGACTGTCCGGACGTTGGATCTCTCTCGGCGGTCTTTATGGAGGGAACACTAATCTCATTCCGGTGTGGATGACCCCCGGAGGGGACAAATCTGTGTTCAGATCGGAAAACAAACCATCAAAGTGAAGCCAAAATGGAATTTTAGGAAAATATTCCAATAAAAAACCAAATACAGATCTGTCCCGCGTATAATCGCCTGCAGGATCGATCGCCCCGATTACACACATAGTGATGTTCACAATACAAACAACAATGATCCAGAGGAACCAAAGAAACCCAGCCAGGGGGCCACCATATTATCCTCACCGCGTCCCCCCCCATCCCCCTAACCAATGGCAGTCATGTGACTTTACCTTCAATGTCATTCAATCGTATTGCATCTTTCTGCAGACGTGTTCCTCCACGAAGGACCCGGTGTGGGAGCAAGCCTTCGTTTTCTTCATCCAGGACGTCCACATGCAGCATCTTCACCTGGAGGTAACCCACCAAAGGAGCTTACACTCTAATGTCCCCTCCCCCACAGTCACATGAGTCTCTGTACAGAGGAGCTTACACTCTAATGTCCCCTCCCCCACAGTCACATGAGTCTCTGTACAGAGGAGCTTACACTCTAATGTCCCCTCCCCCACAGTCACATCAGTCTCTGTACCAGAGGAGCTTACGCTCTAATGTCCCCTCCCCCGCAGTCACATCAGTCTCTGTACCAGAGGAGCTTACGCTCTAATGTCCCCTCCCCCACAGTCACATCAGTCTCTGTACCAGAGGAGCTTACACTCTAATGTCCCCTCCCCCACAGTCACATCAGTCTCTGTACCAGAGGAGCTTACGCTCTAATGCCCCCTCCCCCACAGTCACATCAGTCTCTGTACCAGAGGAGCTTACGCTCTAATGCCCCCTCCCCCACAGTCACATCAGTCTCTGTACCAGAGGAGCTTACGCTCTAATGTCCCCTCCCCCACAGTCACATTGGTCTCTGTACAGAGGAGCTTACGCTCTAATGTCCCCTCCCCCCAGTCACATCAGTCTCTGTACAGAGGAGCTTACGCTCTAATGTCCCCTCCCCCCAGTCACATCAGTCTCTGTACAGAGGAGCTTACGCTCTAATGTCCCCTCCCCCGCAGTCACATCGGTCTGTGTACCAGAGGAGCTTACGCTCTAATGTCCCCTCCCCCACAGTCACATTGGTCTCTGTACCAGAGGAGCTTACACTTTAATGTCCCCTCCCCCGCAGTCACATTGGTCTCTGTATGAGGATTATCCAGTCTAGGGGGGCCATGCAGACGGGGTGCTGATTGCGGTGTCTGTGTCTCAGGTGAAGGACAATAACCGGCAGTGTGCTCTGGGGATGTTGGACTTTCCTCTCCATCGTGTCCTCGAGATGGACGGTCTCACTGCAGATCAGAGGTTTCCGCTCTCCAACTCCGGCCCCAACAGTTTCATCAAGATGAAGGTTGTGCTGAGGGTGAGTCTGTGAGGGGGGATTCTCTGCTCCTTGTCTGTGAGGGGCCCGGACTGCCCAGGGGGCCACGGCAGAGATTGATCTATAACTTGTACAGAATGTTGGGGTCTGTTTGTACAGTTGGTTCACCTAACAATGTTTAAAGTCTACTTGTACCTGAAACTGAATTTTCTGCCTTTTGGGTGGAGTAAGGAAGGGTTAGACCCCGCCCCCTCCCTCCCCTCCACCAGTTTGTTTTGTGCCATGCCCAATTTTGGAGACTTGCCTTCACTTCCTGTCTTGGGGACCCTACAGGAAGTGAGAAAAAAATCTCCCCCTTAGCCAGCTCTCCCTCCAGACATGGAGTTCCATTGCTGCTTAACATATTTAATGAAAACTACATCCCCGGGGGGGGGGGGTCCATCTATAAAAAGTGTGAATATCTCCGAAATCGCACAAAGAATCCCCGGAATCTGTCATTTGTTGTGTTTCCTATGATTATTAGCGCCATCTAGTGGCCATGATGAGGTATTTTCCTGACATGCCCCAGTTGGGAGAATACCACATCTTGGCCAGTAGATGGAGCCGGCGATCATAGGAAATGCACATGATAAATGATCTGCTATGGCTGGGTGGGACTAGTCCATGCAAGGTGTGTGTGTCGGGGGATGGGGAACATTTCTGGACGATTTTTCTCCTGTTTGCAGATTCTGCACATAGAGGACCCGGACCCCGACAGCGTCTACGCGGGGATCAATTCCCTGAAACACGGCCCGGTCTCCATCAGGCGGGCCAATCCAGACAAACCCCACGGGAAGCCCCAGAGCACGTCCAACGCCCCCCAGAATCAGGTCCACTGCATTCCGCAGAACACGGTGGCCCCGCAGCAGCAAAAGGTGGCCCCGCAGAAGCACAAGTTGGTCCAGAGGACAAGTAGTGTCAACAGTGCCCATCGCGTATATCAGACCGCCCCCGAGCAGACCCAGCAAGCCAACCAGAGCGCTGGAAACGGCACGGGCCCCTCCGTCCCCCAAACCCCCAAACTGAGACACCTGAAGAGGATTGCGCCCAGCCTCCTGTCCCTCAACTCCGTGGCCTCCTCCGTCTTCGAATCAAATGAGGACTACAGGTGGGTAGTGCCCAGACCGATCCTGCTATATCATCAGAGGGATGGGGCCCCAGGGACCCCCAACATGTCCACTGACCCCACTATTGTCTCTGTTGTGTTTCAGTGGTACCGGATTGCTGCTTGGTGAGATCAACATCTCCATACGATACGCCTCATTACGGCGCTGCCTCATCGTGTCTGTCAATGGCTGCAGGTAGGTCATTGACCCCTCCCCCAGGGATCAGACTGTACATTGTAACTTTGTAGAAGGAGGAGATGACATTTCCTCAGTCTCCCCTCCCCCAGCGGGGAGACTGAGGAAATGCCTCCTCCTCCGATTTTTAATTTTTTTTTTTATGCGTTTTGTTTTTTTTCTCGCCAAGGAACCTGATCCAGTGCTCCAATCACGGCGCAGATCCCTACGTCCGAATTTATCTTCTGCCGGACAGGAGGTGGGCCAGCCGCAAAAAGACCTCCGTGAAAAGGAAGACCCTCCATCCCATATACAACGAGAGGTGAGAGTTTACTGATTAATTGCCATTATCAAACAAGTCCGGTTGAAGTTGGGTAACCTCTACATTGTAGGACAAGTCCGGTTGAAGTTGGGTAACCTCTACATTGTAGGACAAGTCCGGTTGAAGTTGGGTAACCTCTGCATTGTAGGACAAGTCCGGTTGAAGTTGGGTAACCTCTACATTGTAGGACAAGTCCGGTTGACGTTGGGTAACCTCTAGATTGTAGGACAAGTCCGGTTGACGTTGGGTAACCTCTAGATTGTAGGACAAGTCCAGTTGATGTTAGGTAACCTCTAGATTGTAGGACAAGTCTGGTTGAAGTAGGGTAACCTCTGCATTATAGGACAAGTATGGTTGACGTTGGGTAACCTCTAGATTGTAGGACAAGTCCGGCTGACGTTGGGTAACCTCTACAGTGGGGATGGAAAGTTTGGGCACCCCAGCTAAACATGTGTATTAATGTGCATAAAGAAGCCAAGGAAAGATGGAAAAATCTCCAAAAGGCATCAAATTACAGATTAGACATTCTTATATTATGTCAACAAAAGTTAGATTTTATTTCCATCATTTACACTTTCAAAATAACAGAAAACAAAAAAATTTTTAGCTGGGGTGCCCAAACTTTCCATCCCCACTGTAGATTGTAGGACAAGTCCGGCTGAAGTTGGGTAACCTCTGCATTGTAGGACAAGTCCGGTTGAAGTTGGGTAACCTCTGCATTGTAGGACAAGTCCGGTTGAAGTTGGGTAACCTCTACATTGTAGGACAAGTCCGGTTGACGTTGGGTAACCTCTAGATTGTAGGACAAGTCCGGTTGACGTTGGGTAACCTCTAGATTGTAGGACAAGTCCAGTTGATGTTAGGTAACCTCTAGATTGTAGGACAAGTCCGGTTGACGTTGGGTAACCTCTACATTGTAGGACAAGTCCGGGTGACGTTGGGTAACCTCTACATTGTAGGACAAGTCCGGTTGAAGTTGGGTAACCTCTGCATTGTAGGACAAGTCTGGTTGAAGTTGGGTAGCCTCTAGATTGTAGGACAAGTCCAGTTGAAGTTGGGTAGCCTCTACATTGTAGGACAAGTCCGGTTGAAGTTGGGTAACCTCTACTAGCTCTGTAGCATTCAAGGCGGTGTCAAAGCATTTGGAGACTCGCTCTGTTTACAAGAAAGAACTTTATTTATCTGCGTTCACACACTGTCACCTTCAGACTAGTCCCCTTGCACATCAGTACAGCGCTCCCGGCGTTCCGCCACGTCTGGAATGTGTCCTGGAAGTCGTCTTTAGGAAGCGTGCCAAGCACCTCCTGATATTTGCGCTGGATCTTCAATGTTGACCTTTGAGCTGAATCTTCAATGTTGACCTTTGAGCTGGATCTTCACCTTCGGGAAGAGGGTAAAGTCCTCAGGAGCCAAATCTGGTGAGTAGGGTGGGTATGGAAGTGAGATCATTGCAGCCGGGGGACAACCTTGGCAGCAACATGGCGCATGTCCACCTCACACGTGAGGATTGCTTGGACTGTTCCGTATGACGCACCGACAATGGCAGCCATGTTGTGGATTGTTGTCTGAAGATCATCATGCAAGTTGCCGATTAATTTTGATGTTTTCAGGGGTTGAGCTTGTTGAAGGTCTTCCTGATCTCTCGCCATCTTCCAGCGATGTTCTTCTGCTTTTGAAGCACGCGTCCCGCTCACAACACCTCGAACGACTCAGTGCAGCTCCGCCGTAAACTTGCCGAATCAAACGTGTCTGTGGCAGGGTTGGCCGGTTTCACGTTTGCTCTTTTATTCTTACTGTCCGTGATGAAATGGCAGACGTGGTGACACACGTGGTCAGAATAGCACCAGTTACGCAGCTCCCGATGTACACAGGACCATGTCTTCTGGCTCACCGACTTATGAAGGTGCTCCATGTGACGTGCGATGTGTGTGCAGCCTTGTGCTGCCCTCTGTTGGCATGTTACAAATCTAGTCTCCAAACGTTTTGATGCCACCTTGTATCTACAGGTTCCAGATCTTCCCAGACGTCCCGTTTATCTCATTCAATGTCAGACACTTTTTGGGGTACCCATTCAATACACAGAAACCCCAATAATCTATCTTCTCCAGGTTATTAGTAGTTTGAGTTCTTGAACCACAAAATAACGTCCACGCATTCTCTACCGTCTGTCTGAGGAATCTGTGATGCTTTGATGAACCGCGTTCGTATTCCCACAAACCGCCATTCCGACCTCCTGATACAAACGATTTCTCATATCAGATGTTTGTTCAGCGGGATGAGAGAGAAGTAAAAGTGCGGAAAACTGGTCATGGCTCCGCCTCCATTTCTGTAGATAATGCTGCAAGGCCACTCTCCAGGCTTGGTGCCCTTTAGAAGGAGAAAACATGGAGGATGAGATGCTCACACCCAGCCTGGGAGTATAGAAGTTAAAGGGTCACTCTGTCCTTTGTGTCTGGCAGGTTCGAGTTTCTGGTTACTCTGGAAGATGCGAGGAAGCGGATGCTGGACGTCGCTGTGAAGAACAACAGACAGTTCGGGTCTCAAGAGAGGAAAGAGATGGGAAAGGTAAGACCCGGATCCAATGGGAAGGGAGGGTTTCAGGCTGTTGGTGCAGGGAGGGATGTACATCTGGAGTGTGTGTGACGGCTGCAGGTCACATGACCTGGTGAATGGGACGGATGACAACACATCACTCTACATTGTATGTTACATAAAGGCTTCCTTGATGACTGAGCCAAAGCAAGGTATCCCATGATGGGCTACAGGGGGATGTACACTATATGGCCATACATATGTGAACCCCCTCCCTGCAAATGATGGAGTTAAAGTGTCTCCAGTTTGGTGAAGATACTTTTCTGTTTTCCCATGACTGTCCCGTGTACAAAGCCAGCTTCATAAAGACATGGATGACCAGCTTGGTGTGGAGGAACTCCAGTGTCCTGCACAGAGCCCCGACCTCAGCCCTACGTTTGGAAGACCTTTGATATAAAGTCTTCTCATCCAACATCAGTACCTAAACTTAATCCTACCAGCCATCTTTTGGATGTGGTTTTCTCATCCCAAAGGTGTTCAGTAGGGTTGAGGTCATGGAGGAACCTGAGTGTTCTTTACAGAGCCCTGACCTCAACCCTACTGAGCACCTTTGGGATGATTTGGAAATCTGATGCTGAGCCAGGTCTTCTCATCCAACATCAGTCCTGGGCTTGGAGGTTCTTGATTGAAGAACCCTACCAATAATAATTGGTAATAGGGTCATCTCACTCTTAACAGATACACTATATGATCCAAAGGATGCAGACATCCCTCCAAATGATGAAGAATAAGTGTTTCCAACGAAGGGTCCCGATAATAATCCATCATACAAAGACATTGTAGACAATTGTGCTCTCCCAACTTTGTGGTAACAGTTTGGTGAAGACCCTTTTCTGTTCCACCATGACTGTCCCCTGTGTAAAAAGCCATCTCCATAAAGACATGGATGACCAGTTTGGTGTGGAGGAACTCCAGTGTCCTGTACAGATCCCTGACCTCAAACTCAACCCTTCCTAATTGGAAATCTAAAATCTAGATTTGGAGGGTTGAAGTCTATATTAACGGGGATAGGAGTTGTGGGCTACATCATATTAATGGCCATGGTTTTGGAATAGGAAGTCCAAGAAGCTCATACAGGAATGATGGGTGGAGGAGCTCAAGTGTCCTGTACAGAGCCCTGAAGTCAACCCTATAGAACACCTTCGGGATGAATTGGAATGTTGTGATCTAGTTTGTTTTTTTTTTTTGGTGCCCAACATGTGAGCCAGGTCTTCTCATCCAACATTGGTACAATGTTGGATAACAATGGGCACAAATTCCCACAGACACCCAAAATCCTTTGGAAAGCCTTTCCGAGAACAGAGGAGGTTGTTAGATACAAAGGGGGTAACTCCATATTAACGGCCGGGGGGGGGGGGGGGCAGCAGACAACACCATATTTGGAATCCAGCAAGCTCATACAGGTGTGATGGTGGGAAGTCCACAGACATTTGGCCATATAGTGTATCAACAGTGAGTGCTCAAGAGACAAAAGATATCATTGGGGAGCTTAAATCTCCGGCATCCACCAAAACAGAAATATGTATTCCGGGTGGCCTACAGAACTCCTCTTCTTCAAATGTGACAGGAGACAGTCAGAGACTGCAGACATAATACCGGCGTGATTGGACACAGTCGGAGACTGCAGACATAATACCGGCGTGATTGGAGACAGTCGGAGACTGCAGACATAATACCGGCGTGATTGGACACAGTCCGAGACTGCAGACATAATACCGGCGTGATTGGAGACAGTCGGAGACTGCAGACATAATACCGGCGTGATTGGACACAGTCCGAGACTGCAGACATAATACCGGCGTGATTGGAGACAGTCGGAGACTGCAGACATAATACCGGCGTGATTGGACACAGTCCGAGACTGCAGACATAATACCGGCGTGACTGGACACAGTCGGAGACTGCAGACATAATACCGGCGTGATTGGACACAGTCAGAGACTGCAGACATAATACCGGCGTGATTGGACACAGTCAGAGACTGAGGTCGTGTGATGAGACTGTTAGAGATCACTGACACTACAACCCTCTTACAGATCAATACTTCACCACTCACAGCAGGGGCCCGGGGGCCACAGAATAAGTAGAGAGGCCAAGGGTTGGGCACCGGGGCTCTGACAAGGGGAAGTGCAGAGATTGGACCCCCACTGTGACCATGTCTCCTCTTCTCTTGCAGGTATTGGTGGATCTGTCCCAGGTGGATGTGGATCAGGGGATCACCGACTGGTAAGTTGTATCCGTGTGTATATATGTGTGTGTATATGTATATATATATATATTTGGTCACATGCGTGATCTGTGTTTTGGAAGTCAAAGGTCCGTATAGTGTGACCCCCCCCCCCCCCCCCGCCTTGTTTTATGAAGGGGTCATATGACACATTACATAAGTCACAATCCTAAAAGCCTAAAATTCCATCTGGGTCAACCAACAGGAAACACCTAATGAACAGGAAACCTCAATATACACAATCCTATACCTGCATGATGATGATCCAGAGGAAGGCAAAGAAACCCCAATAAAGCATCATCCAATCCTCTCCACTGGGGAAAAAATGTCCTTCCTGATCCCTCAGGAGGCAGTTGGCTGTCCCCTGGATCATGTCCCCGTGCTGCTGTTATTACCTGTAAATATCAGTATCCGGGTATATTCTGTGCATTTAGAAATACATCCAACTTTGTTTAAAAAAAGAAAAAAAAAAAGCTACTGAGCTGGCCAGAAATACTTCTTGAGGGAGTCTATTCCACATTTCCACAGCTCTTACTGTGAAGAAGCCTTTCCGTATGTGAAGGTTAAATCTCTCTTCCTCCAGGCGTAAGTCAGATATGCAGTATATTCATCAGATTGTTTGATCGTGTATGACAGGTTCACTTTAATTCTATATATGGTATTATATAGGAGGGGTTGGAGCTCTAGATAGGTGGTGGAGGAGGAGGAACTCTAGATAGTTGGAGGTGGAGAAGAAGGAGATGGAGCTGGAATTCTAGGTAGGTGGTGAAGGAGCTCTAGCTAGGTGGTGGATGAGGAGGTGAAGGAGCTCTAGATTGGTGGAGGAGAAGGTAAAGGAGCTCTAGATAGGTGGTGGAGGAGGAGGAGCAGGAGCTCTAGATTGGTGGTGGAGGAGCAGGAGCTCTAGATTGGTGGTGGAGGAGCAGGAGCTCTAGATTGGTGGAGGAGGAGCAGGAGCTCTAGATTGGTGGAGGAGGAACAGGAGCTCTAGATTGGTGGAGGAGGAACAGGAGCTCTAGATTGGTGGAGGAGGAACAGGAGCTCTAGATTGGTGGAGGAGGAACAGGAGCTCTAGATTGGTGAAGGAGGAACAGGAGCTCTAGATTGGTGGAGGAGGAACAAGAGCTCTAGATTGGTGGAGGAGGAACAGGAGCTCTAGATTGGTGGAGGAGGAACAGGAGCTCTAGATTGGTGGAGGAGGAACAGGAGCTCTAGATTGGTGGAGGAGGAACAGGAGCTCTAGATTGGTGGAGGAGGAACAGGAGCTCTAGATTGGTGGAGGAGGAACAGGAGCTCTAGATTGGTGGAGGAGGAACAGGAGCTCTAGATTGGTGGAGGAGGAACAGGAGCTCTAGATTGGTGGTGGAGGCGGAGGAGCAGGAGCTCTAGATTGGTGGTGGAGGCGGAGGAGCAGGAGCTCTAGATTGGTGGTGGAGGAGGGGCAGGAGCTCTAGATTGGTGGTGGAGGAGGAGCAGGAGCTCTAGATTGGTGGTGGAGGAGGAGGAGCAGGAGCTCTAGCTTGGTGGTGGAGGAGCAGGAGCTCTAGCTTGGTGGTGGAGGAGGAGGAGCAGGAGCTCTAGCTTGGTGGTGGAGGAGGAGGAGCAGGAGCTCTAGCTTGGTGGTGGAGGAGGAGGAGCAGGAGCTCTAGCTTGGTGGTGGAGGAGGAGGAGCAGGAGCTCTAGATTGGTGGTGGAGGAGGAGCTCTAGATTGGTGGTGGAGGAGGAGGAGCTCTAGATTGGTGGTGGAGGAGGAGGAGCAGGAGCAGGAGCTCTAGATTGGTGGTGGAGGAGGAGGAGCTCTAGATTGGTGGTGGAGGAGGAGGAGCAGGAGCTCTAGATTGGTGGTGGAGGAGGAGGAGCAGGAGCTCTAGATTGGTGGTGGAGGAGGAGCAGGAGCTCTAGATTGGTGGTGGAGGAGGAGGAGCTCTAGATTGGTGGTGGAGGAGGAGGAGCTCTAGATTGGTGGTGGAGGAGGAGGAGCAGGAGCTCTAGATTGGTGGTGGAGGAGGAGGAGCTCTAGATGGGTGGTAGTAGAGGAGAAGGAGCTCTAGATGGGTGGTAGTAGAGGAGAAGGAGCTCTAGATGGGTGGTAGTAGAGGAGAAGGAGCTCTAGCTAGGTGGAGGAGGAGCTGGAACTCAAGCGTTCCAGCTCCTCCTCTACCTATCTAGATAGGTGCAGGAGGAGAAGCTCTAGATAGGTGGAGGAGGAGGAGTTTGAGATAGGTGGAGATGGAACTCTAGATAGTAGGTCACACTGGATGACGTCTGACCCATAGTCCAGCAAAAATCTTCCTATTAGAATCCCATTGTTGATCAATGACTCCACCTGTCCACCTCTCGGCCCCGACTGCCCGTCTCTCGGCCCCCCTCGCCCCGACTGCCCGTCTCTCGGCCCCCTCGCCCCGACTGCCCGTCTCTCGGCCCCCTCGCCCCGACTGAAGGAAGATCGGTTTTGTTTGTCGTGTTGTAGAAAGAGTCCCATTGGCTGCTATGAGCAGAGCAGTCCACCTATCAGATGCTGAGGAATTGAGGACCTCCTTGTGGTAGGTCGGCCATCACTGACGAATCTTTCTTCTTGCAGGTTTGAGCTGACAGGGAGCGGACACCCCACCTCCTGACAGACGTCTGGACCCTGGAATAGACTCCCCCCCCCCCCGATGTAAATATGTATATTTGTAATTACAGAGCTGAAGATGTATTTTATCCTCGTATATCGCCGGAACCCGAGGGGGGCGTGGCTGTATTTATTTTCTGATGTAAATTGTATTATATATAAATATTCTGAGTGCAGAGCTCCACCCACAATGTCCGATCTCCTCCTTCCACCTCATTCCAGAAATCCATTTATTTATTTACAGAATGCTTCAATGAATCAGCGATCTTCCGATTAATAAAATGATTTTCAATGATCAGCTGTGTCCGCTCTGCTTTCATTTAAAGGGTCACTCCGGGCAAAAATGAAGAATGGTTTTCACATGACATTCCCATCCACATCTGTTATCAATGAATGACCTGGTGACCCTCATAACCTTCGTACTGGGCTGACAACACCAGCCCAAAGGTAGTCGCTGAGCCCCTTAACTGTAGCTATGCGGTAGCCCTGGACCAATAGGAACGAGGGATGGTTCTAGTGGATATGGAAGATGGGGGAGTTCTCCTTGAAGGAGGTAAACCAGTAATGATGGGTGTGGATCTGGTTCAGCTCCAAGGTGGCTGCCTCATCCAAAGATCCAATCCTAAGGTCCGGGTCCACAGACACCTGAAGACCCACCCCCCCTCCCCATGATCAGCGGGTACCATGGAGGGCTCCTGCAGACCGTTCCTCCAGCTGTAGGGAGGCCTTTGAGTTGGAGGTCTGGAAGGGTCAATGGACTGTGATGGAGATTACCGACTCCACTGAGAAATACAATCCATCTGCCGCAGTTGTAGTTTTTTTCATTCCCAGAATCCCTGTGAGCAAATGAAAGACGTGGCTGTGTGGGCGGAGCCACGCTGATTTCAAAACTGACCACAGAGGAGGAGAACCCCCACGTGGTATCACCATGTGACATCCTACATACGGGTGTGGAAGGTGGAGTTCAGCCCGCCACGCATCCATCGAAATTTGGCCGATTCAGATGGACCAGCTAAATTTTTATCCTTTTTATGGTTACCATGGTTTTACAGTTCGATTTTTTTTTTTTCTTGAGAAAAACACGACAAGCTGGCTGTACATCAAACAATTGGGGGTCATACACACCGGCCACGGATGCTTTTACTGGTGGTTTTTCCTTCATCCTGTAGAAACGGCTATTATTCTCTGTGCCCCCCCATGCACATTGGGGCGCTAACAAACCCTTCAGAATCCTGTTTTTGGGTAGAAAAAAAAACACTTGGGGTCCTTTCACACGGCGTTCAGGTTGTTTGTTTTTTTTTTTGTGTTTTTTTCAGTTTAGTCACGTTTTTCAAAGAAAAAGTGGATGAGTTTCCATTGATTTACATCCATTTAGATCTTTTCATTGGTTGACATCCGTTTTTCGTCCATTTTCAGTTTATTTTTGCGGAAGAAAAATAGGGTTTCCCTCCATTCAAAAAAAAACAGATGCAGACATTAACCCTTTCCAGTCTGGACGCCCCCCCCCCTTCCAGTCTGGACGCTTCCCCCCCTCCCCTTCCAGTCTGGACGCTCCCCCCCCCCCCCCTTTCCAATCCAGGCCAATTTTCAGCTTTCAGCGCTATCACACTTTGAATGACAATTGCGCGGTCATGCAACACTGTACCCATATGAATGTTTTTAGCATTTTTTTGAGACAGATAAAACTTTATTTTGGTGGTATTTATTCACTGCTGGGATTTTTAGTTTTTTTGCTATGTAAATGAAAAAGTCCAAAATGTTTGAAAAAAAAGTGTTTTTCTTATCTTTCATCATAAATCTTGGCCAAAATTTATTCCGTTATCTTTTTAGTAACAAAAAAAATAACCCAAATTAGTTTAACCAAAAATTATAATTTTTAAACTTTTTTTTTTTTTTTTTTTTTACATACTGTCACCATAGACCATGTGTAGTACTTGTGGGGGGTGATGATTTTTTTTTTTACACTGATTGCTTTTACATAAAGGCTGTAAAAGCAATCATTTCTCCTTCTCTCTGGCTGCATTCCTGCAGCCATTGAGAACTACTGTGTGAGCTGTGATTGGTCACAGCTTGTCACATGGTACAAGTCTGTTGTGAATGGCCCTGTACCATGTGATCGCTGTGATCATTCACAGATTTCACACGTAGTAAGCAATGATGTCAGAAGTGACATCTTGCTTACTACTCTACATGTGATCAATGATTGGCCAATCAGTGATCACATGATCGGGACCTCGCACAGAGGTCCTGTTTGACGATCGGTTTTCCACTGTTTCCGGAGGACACAGCGGGCACCGGATTGCTGCGCTGAGTGCTCCCAGGGAGAGTGTACAAACGGGGCGGGGAGGCCGTTTATATACAACGGTCGGACGGGAAGTGGTAACAGATGTAAAAAGATGTTCATCCGTTTACATCCGCAAATCCATAGAAATCCATGGGGGTCCGTTCTTTCTTCTGTAAACGGACAAATGAAAACCAGACCTCCAGGACACCCGGCGGAGAGAAGCCTTAGCGCCAAATGCGGGATTTAGGAGCATTTTTTATTTGTAAAATGAGATGTTTTGGGGGGAAAAAACTCTTATAAAATGTAAATTACCAGAAATTCTTGTACAATGTGAACATTTTTTTTCTGCCCCCAGTGTGCATGGAGCCCTTTAACTGGCAACACTAATCACTGTGTTCTGCCGGCAGAGTAGGATCCCCCGCCAGCAGAACACAATCGCTCCTCGGGAGGCATTCCTCCATTCAGCACTGACTGACTCTCGCCTGATGCCATCTCGGGGCTCATTCACATTTGTAGTAAAACTTTAGACATCACAGAGCCTTGTGGTCAGTCATTGTGATTGGTGCCCCAATGTACTGTAGACGCACAAGGCACGGGGGGGGGGGGGGCGCTCCAGAGCTCAGTAATTAGTAATTGAAAAGTTGCCGACTTCCATCATCCAATCCTGTGCAAGAAAGAATGCTTGTTTCTTTATTATTTTCCTTGCATGTGATTGGGTATTCTTTGCAAAATGAAGCTTCACCTCGTGTACTGAGCTCTGGAGCACCTGCAGAGGGCTGTCTATTGGCCTTTAGTAAATCCCCCCCCCCATAAGGTCCACAAAAAAGGAGGGGGGGGGGTGTCAGACACCCTGTTGGGGTGTGTTGGTCCATTCACCATGTAACAAATTCAATTATAAAGTGAACCTGCAGTTAGAAAAAAAAAAAAAAAAACCTGTCACCCCTCCCAATTGTACCCATGTGGTACCTATAGTTACTGCACCCTGCTAGGGGGGGTGGTTTAATTCTGATAAGCACCACCCCCCAACCATGTGATGGTGCTTGGGCCTGGCTATTGGCTGCTCTGGCCCTAAGCACAGCATTGTGGGAATGTACCTGGATTTTTCCCATCTGCTGTAAAGAGACACCCAGCCATACACACCGTGACTGTACAGAAGAGAACGCCTGTCTCCACACGCACAGTGACTGTACAGAAGAGAACACCCGGCCCCATGAATCGTGCCTGTAAAGAAAAGAACCCCCGGCCACACGCACACACCCCGTGACTGTACAGAAGAGAACACACGCACAGTGACTGTACAGAAGAGAACACCCGGACAGTGGCTGTACAGAAGAGAACACCCGTCCACACACACAGTGACTGTACAGAAGAGAACACCCGTCCAGTGACTGTACAGAAGAGAACACCCGGCCACACGCACAGTGACTGTACAGAAGAGAACACACGCACAGTGACTGTACAGAAGAGAACGCCCGTCCACACGCACAGTGACTGTACAGAAGAGAACACACGCACAGTGACTGTACAGAAGAGAACACCCGTCCACACGCACAGTGACTGTACAGAAGAGAACACCCCGTCACACATGCACAGTGACTGTACAGAAGAGAACACACGCACAGTGACTGTACAGAAGAGAACACCCTGTCACACACGCACAGTGACTGTACAGAAGAGAACACCCCGTCACACACGCACAGTGACTGTACAGAAGAGAACACCCGTCCACACGCACAGTGACTGTACAGAAGAGAACACCCGTCCACACGCACAGTGACTGTACAGAAGAGAACACCCGTCCACACGCACAGTGACTGTACAGAAGAGAACACCCGTCCACACGCACAGTGACTGTACAGAAGAGAACACCCGGACACACACACAGTGACTGTACAAAAGTTTATTAAAGTATAAAAAATAAATAGAATGGATGAGGGTTGTCACCGCGATTCCAGCGCCTTCAGTCTGAGCACCTCGGGCAGAATCTCCTCCAGATGATGGATTTCTGCAGGACAATACAAGTGTGACAATGAAGGAATAATATATGGGGGAGGGGATGTCAATCCAATGAATTTCCCACCCGCCAGGCCGTGGCTTCACCTTGGCGTGCTCATGTGCACCTCTATGGGCAACGTACACATGCTATGAATTCCAGTCCACCTGCTGGCTGATATTACTGGATGACAGACTAGGAGTCGGCTCCAGCGTACGGATTCTGTCACGTGGGCTCCTGAAGATGGGTATCTGAAACGCGTCGAGTCCACATGTGACCTAATCGGAATCTTTGCATGTTGTGACCCCGACGTGGAGACTCATATTTACTGGTACATCAGAAAGTTGTTTTTGGTTCTCTTCTATATGTCCACAACTCCATATTCTGTTCATAGTTGTACATGATTTGCTGGGACGGGGCCAGAAAGTTCACACAGACTGAAGTGCCAGCAAGGAGGAACCTATTGGCTGAGGAACCTCTCCCCATAGGGACCCATCATCTGAGGAACCTCTGCCCATAGGGACCCATCACCTGAGGAGCCTATCGTCTGAGGGGCATCTCACCATAGATTCCCATCACCCCCAGGGTCTCTCCCCATAGGGACCCGTCATCTGAGGAACCTCTCCCCATAGGGACCCATCACCTGAGGAGTCTATCGTCTGAGGGGCATCTCACCATAGATTCCCATCACCCCCAGGGTCTCTCCCCATAGGGACCCGTCATCTGAGGAACCTCTCCCCATAGGGACCCGTCATCTGAGGAACCTCTCCCCATAGATTCCCATCACCCCCGGGGTCTCTCACCCTAAATTCCCATCACCTATCACCCCTGGGGTCTCTCACCCTAAATTCCCATCACCCGAGGGGTCTCTCACCATCGATTCCCATCACCCGAGGGGTCTCTCACCATCGATTCCCATCACCCGAGGGGTCTCTCACCATAGATTCCCATCACCCGAGGGGTCTCTCACCATAGATTCCCATTACCCGAGAGACCTCTCACCATAGATTCCCATCACCCGAGAGACCTCTCACCATAGATTCCCATCACCCGAGAGACCTCTCACCATAGATTCCCATCCCGAGGGACCTCTCATGCTAGGGACCCGACCCTTGAGGGACCTCTCATGCTAGGGACCCTTGACCTGAGGGACCCCTCCCCATAGATTCCTGTCACCTCAGGGAGGTATAGTAAGTACCCTCTCACCATAGATTCCCATCACCTGGAAGACCTCTCATCTTACCGACCAGTCACCCCAGATTCTCCCCCCCCCCCCCCATCACCGGGGCTCCAGCTCTAGATCCATGAGAGAATTTCCTGACGGCTTTACCTGCCCATGGGAGAGTCGAGCCCCAGACACACGGAGGTCTTCCATTCAGTCAGACATGATGAACAGCGATGAGGATGTGCAGAACGCAGGAACACAACCAATCAGTTTGGATGGTTACAAAACCACCGATGGAATCTGATTGGTTGCTGAGAATCCCTGAGCTCTGTGACTCCCTTTAGGGGGACCTGACTACAGCAACTCACCTAATATATCCAGCAGCCCCTTCACCAGACCCTCGAAGGCCGGGAAGAATTCCTCGTGTTCCTGGATCTTATTGATGATGCTGCAAGAGGAGGAGACGGAGTTCAGGAGAATTCAGGCCCAGCCGGGAGTGTGGGGAGAGAAGACAATGGCATGAACAGTCACATCACAGTGCACCAGGCAGTCTGGGGAAAGGGTAGAGCTAGGGAGCTGCGCGTGGCCTTCTGATGGGGAGCTCCGCGTGGCCGCGGGCTTCGGTTAGGGAGCTGCGCCCGCCCGCGGGCTTCGGTTAGGGAGCTGCGCCCGTCCGCGGGCTTCGGTTAGGGAGCTGCGCCCGCCCGCGGGCTTCGGTTAGGGAGCTGCGCCCGCCCGCGGGCTTCGGTTAGGGAGCTGCGCGTGCCCGCGGGCTTCGGTTAGGGAGCTGCGCGTGCCCGCGGGCTTCGGTTAGGGAGCTGCGCGTGCCCGCGGGCTTCGGTTAGGGAGCTGCGCGTGCCCCGGTTAGGGAGCTGCGCGTGCCCGCGGGCTTCGGTTAGGGAGCTGCGCGTGCCCGCGGGCTTCGGTTAGGGAGCTGCGCCCGTCCGCGGGCTTCGGTAAGGGAGCTGCGCGTGCCTGCGGGCTTTGGTTATGGAGGTGCCCGCGGGCTTCGGTTAGAGAGCTGCGCGTGGCCGCGGGCTTCGGTTAGGGAGCTGCGCGTGGCCGCGGGCTTCGGTTAGGGAGCTGCGCGTGGCCGCGGCCTTCGGTTATGGAGGTGCCCGCGTGCTTCGGTTAGGGAGCTGCGCGTGCCCCGGTTAGGGAGCTGCGCGTGCCCGCGTGCTTCGGTTAGGGAGGTGCCCGCGGGCTTCGGTTAGGGAGCTGCGCGTGGCCGCGTGCTTCGGTTAGGGAGCTGCGCGTGGCCGCGTGCTTCGGTTAGGGAGCTGCGCGTGCCCCGGTTAGGGAGGTGCCCGCGGGCTTCGGTTAGGGAGCTGCGCGTGCCCGCGGGCTTCGGTTAGGGAGCTGCGCGTGCCCGCGGGCTTCGGTTAGGGAGCTGCGCGTGCCCGCGGGCTTCGGTTAGGGAGCTGCGCGTGCCCGCGGGCTTCGGTTAGGGAGCTGCGCGTGCCCGCGGGCTTCGGTTAGGGAGCTGCGCCCGTCCGCGGGCTTCGGTTAGGGAGCTGCGCCCGTCCGCGGGCTTCGGTTAGGGAGCTGCGCCCGTCCGCGGGCTTCGGTTAGGGAGCTGCGCCCGTCCGCGGGCTTCGGTTAGGGAGCTGCGCCCGTCCGCGGGCTTCGGTTAGGGAGCTGCGCCCGTCCGCGGGCTTCGGTTAGGGAGCTGCGCCCGTCCGCGGGCTTCGGTTAGGGAGCTGCGCCCGCCCGCGGGCTTCGGTTAGGGAGCTGCGCCCGCCCGCGGGCTTCGGTTAGGGAGCTGCGCCCGCCCGCGGGCTTCGGTTAGGGAGCTGCGCCCGCCCGCGGGCTTCGGTTATGGAGGTGGCCGTGGGCTTCGGTTAGGGAGCTGCGCCCGCGGGCTTCGGTTAGGGAGCTGCGCGTGCCCGCGGGCTTCGGTTAGGGAGCTGCGCCCGTCTGCAGGCTTCGGTAAGGGAGCTGCGCGTGCCTGCGGGCTTCGGTTATGGAGGTGCCCGCGGGCTTCGGTTAGAGAGCTGCGCGTGCCCGCGGGCTTCGGTTAGGGAGCTGCGCGTGGCCGCGGGCTTCGGTTAGGGAGCTGCGCGTGGCCGCGGGCTTCAGTCAGGGAGCTGCGCGTGGCCTTCGGTTATGGAGGTGCCCGCGTGCTTCGGTTAGGGAGCTGCGCGTGCCCGCGTGCTTCGGTTAGGGAGCTGCGCGTGCCCGCGTGCTTCGGTTAGGGAGCTGCGCGTGCCCGCGTGCTTCGGTTAGGGAGCTGCGCGTGCCCGCGTGCTTCGGTTAGGGAGCTGCGCGTGCCCGCGTGCTTCGGTTAGGGAGCTGCGCGTGCCCGCGTGCTTCGGTTAGGGAGCTGCGCGTGCCCGCGTGCTTCGGTTAGGGAGCTGCGCGTGCCCGCGTGCTTCGGTTAGGGAGCTGCGCGTGCCCGCGTGCTTCGGTTAGGGAGCTGCGCGTGCCCGCGTGCTTCGGTTAGGGAGCTGCGCGTGCCCGCGGGCTTCGGTTAGGGAGCTGCGCGTGGCCGCGGGCTTCGGTTAGGGAGCTGCGCGTGCCCGCGGGCTTCGGTTAGGGAGCTGCGCGTGCCCGCGCGCTTCGGTTAGGGAGGTGCCCGCGCGCTTCGGTTAGGGAGGTGCCCGCGCGCTTCGGTTAGGGAGGTGCCCGCGCGCTTCGGTTAGGGAGGTGCACGTGGCCGTGGGCTTCGGTTAGGGAGCTGCGCCCGCCCGCGGGCTTCGGTTAGGGAGGTGGCCGTGGGCTTCGGTTAGGGAGGTGCCCGTGGGCTTCGGTTAGGGAGGTGGCCGTGGGCTTCGGTTAGGGAGGTGCCCGTGGGCTTCGGTTAGGGAGCTGCGCCCGCCCGCGGGCTTCGGTTAGGGAGCTGCGCCCGTCCGCGTGCTTCGGTTAGGGAGCTGCGCGTGCCCGCGTGCTTCGGTTAGGGAGCTGCGCGTGCCCGCGTGCTTCGGTTAGGGAGCTGCGCGTGCCCGCGTGCTTCGGTTAGGGAGCTGCGCGTGCCCGCGTGCTTCGGTTAGGGAGCTGCGCGTGCCCGCGTGCTTCGGTTAGGGAGCTGCGCGTGCCCGCGTGCTTCGGTTAGGGAGCTGCGCGTGCCCGCGTGCTTCGGTTAGGGAGCTGCGCGTGCCCGCGGGCTTCGGTTAGGGAGCTGCGCGTGGCCGCGGGCTTCGGTTAGGGAGCTGCGCGTGCCCGCGGGCTTCGGTTAGGGAGCTGCGCGTGCCCGCGCGCTTCGGTTAGGGAGGTGCCCGCGCGCTTCGGTTAGGGAGGTGCCCGCGCGCTTCGGTTAGGGAGGTGCCCGCGCGCTTCGGTTAGGGAGGTGCACGTGGCCGTGGGCTTCGGTTAGGGAGCTGCGCCCGCCCGCGGGCTTCGGTTAGGGAGGTGGCCGTGGGCTTCGGTTAGGGAGGTGGCCGTGGGCTTCGGTAGGGAGGTGGCGGTTAGGGAGGTGCCCGTGGGCTTCGGTTAGGGAGCTGCGCCCGCCCGCGGGCTTCGGTTAGGGGCCGCAGGGTTCAGTGGTCAGAGGTTGCTGTACCTGTCTATGTCCAGAGGGCCGAGAACATCCTGTAGTTTCTGGCTGTGTCCTCCGCCTGCATGTCGGCACATCCCCCACACTGCGTTCACCACCGTCCCAATACTGGCTGAATCATCTGAGGAGACACCGCAACAAGCACACAGGATGAACAATGGCACAGACGGTAGGAGGGGACTTTGTAGGGTGCTATGAGAGTATCCGCCACAATATCACTGTGGATGGAAGTTGCCACCAATGGGCAGTCATAACCGGTTTCCATTATATTCCTTATTTTAGGCCCAGTGATGTCACCACTGGGTCTCTGTGCATCTCTATGAAATAAAGGAGGATCATGGCTGGTGGCAGGGGCCAGTAGGGTGTTGTACATAGCTTCCTGAAAACATTGCAGACTCCTCTCAGGAGTCCTCAGCCCTGATGTAAACAGTGGGCGGACACTTGGGAGGAGTTATGCAAGTATCAATATGCCTTGATGGGCGGTGTCAGTCTGGAGGAGTGGGCGTTCCCAGGCAGAAGTAAACACTCCCAGTATATTCTGGAGAAGGAAGGACATGAATGGGAGCGCTGCAATTCTTTGTAGTATAAGTATTTGCATGCAGACTGCCCGAGGTAACGCCCCCATGTGATGCTGAGCCTCCATGATTGGAGGATCGAAATCCAATTAATGAAAGGGGCGTGGCCAGGACAGTCAGACTGGGGGGGAAAGTCTAGATGATGCTGGACGTCCTCATGCCAGGAAATGGGGCGGAGCTCTCTCTGAATGGATGCAGCTTCTAATGCACATTGTGAGGAGCTCCCAGTGTGCAGTGACATCAGAGGAAGCTATTCCAGTCCAGGGGAGGAGCCGGTACACTTGTGCAAGACTGAAGGGGAGGAGCCGGTACACCTGTGCAAGACTGGAGGGGAGGAGCCGGTGCAAGACTGGAGGGGAGGAGCCGGTACACCTGTGCAAGACTGGAGGGGAGGAGCCAATACACCTGTGCAAGACTGAAGGGGAGGAGCCGGTACACCTGTGCAAGACTGAAGGGGAGGAGCCGGTACACCTGTGCAAGACTGAGGGGGAGGAGCCGGTACACCTGTGCAAGACTGAGGGGGAGGAGCCGGTACACCTGGGCAAGACTGGAGGGGAGGAGCCGGTACACCTGTGCAAGACTGAAGGGGAGGAGCCGGTACACCTGTGCAAGACTGAAGGGGAGGAGCCTGTACACCTGTGCAAGACTGAAGGGGAGGAGCCATTACAAATGTGCAAAACTGAAGGGGAGGAGCCGGTACATCTGTGCAAGACTGAAGGGGAGGAGCCGGTACACCTGGTGCAAAACTGAATGGGAGGAGCCGGTACATCTGTGCAAGACTGAAGGGGAGGAGCCGGTACACCTGTGCAAAACTGAAGGGGAAGGATCGGGAACACATGTGCAAGACTGAAGGGGGGGGGGGGTGTTACACCTGTGTAAAACTGAAAGGGAGGAGCCAATACAGCTGTGCACGACTGGAGGGGAGGAGCCGATACACCTGTGCACGACTGGAGGGGAGGAGCCGATACACCTGTGCACGACTGGAGGGGAGGAGCCGATACACCTGTGTACGACTGGAGGGGAGGAGCCGATACACCTGTGCAAGACTGAAGGGGAGGTTTAAAGATTCCTGACACGGAGTTCAGGTTCTATGAGGGGGCCCGATGTTGGGGTGTAGATATGGTTGCAGTGGAGGATTCTGGGAATGGGGGGGAAGGTATACTGGGCTGTAATGATGGGAGGGTCACCTAATGCCAGGATGTTCCTCAGGTTCTTCATGGCGTTGTTCACCTCGCCCAGTCTGCTGTACACCTCATTCATCCGCGGATAGACGCCGTTCAATGAAGGAACATCGAACAGTTTCTGGAAGTGGGAGACCAGAGCCTGCAGTGTGAACGGGGAGATCCTGGCGCCATCCTGAGGAGGAAAATAGAAAATAAGAAATGGCAATAACCAGCGAAGGGGCCACATTGACCTGATCTACTGAGGACACAGCATGGCATGATGGGAGTTGTAGTCTTAGAATTAGCCAAAAAGACCCCCATCCCACACCCTCTGCATCACACCCCCCTTATTCAGTGCCATTGCCCTTTACCACCAATCCTATGCTGCTTTGCCCCAATCCACACCCCTCTAAGCCTGTGCCACTCCCCTTCACTCCTTACCCCCCATTCAATGCTGCAGCACCCCACTGATCCCCCCATCTCAAGGTGGGTGCAGTCCCCTGCTCCACAACCCCCTTTTTGGCAGCTACAGTCCCCAACTCCTCACCCACCCATCCCATACGGTTGTCTCTCACATCCCACCGATCCGTGCCATGCTGCTGGCTCCTGCCCCATACACTGTGCGGATTTCCATCCTCAATCCCCCCACCCCAATCACAACACCACCTTCATACCCACGTCTCTATGCCCCTTATCCAACCACCACACACCCCCTTTGGCACCTCTCCTTCATCCTGGTGAAAGCACCTTTCTGCCACCTACCTCATTCCACCAAAATTCATCAAGTTCCTCCTATTTACTTCATTCCCCCCAACCACCACCTTCTGCCATCCACCCCTTCCCAGACACAGCACCTTCCTGCTTCTGTGCCATCCACCTCCCATCCCCCAGACTTGGCACTCACCGCCCTAGTCACAATGTCTCCCTCCCACCTCATTAATATGGAGTTGCCCCCTCCTCCCATCTCATTAATAAGCAGCTGAGGTCAGGTGCTGATATTGGATGAGAAGACCTGGCTCACATATTCAGCCTCACGTTGGGCACCAAAAAAAAAAGATCTGGCTCACCGCCTTCATTCCAATTAATTCCAAAGGTGTTCAGTGAGGTTGAGGTCAGGTCTAGACACTCGAGTTCCTCCCCACCAAACTGGTCAAACCATGTCTTTATGGAGCTGGACATCTCATTCCAGAAACCATGTTCATTAGTAGAACGTTCCCCCATGAACATTAATATGGAGCTGCCCCCTTTAAATGCCTCCACTCTTCTGGAAAGTCTTTCAGCAAGATTTTGGATGGTGTCTGTGGGAATTTGTGTCCATTTGTGAGGTCAGGTACTGATGTTGGATTAGAAGACCTGATTCACAACCAGATTTCTAATCCATCCCAAAGGTGTTCAGTAGGTTGAGGTCGGGGCTCTGTACAAGACACTGCAGTTCCTCCACACCAAACTGGTCATCCATGTCTTTATGGAGCTGGCTTTGTACACAGGGGACAGTCATGCGGGAACAGAAAAGGGTCTACACCAAAGTTCAGGAGAGCACAATTGTCTACAATGTCTTTGTATGATGGAATATTATCAGGACCCTTCATTGGAGACACCTAATCTCCATCATTTGGAGGAATGTCTGCATCCTTTGGGTCATATAGTGTATCTGTTAAGAGTGAGGTGACCCTATTACCATTATTGGTAGGGTTCTTCAATCAAGAACCTCCAAGCCCAGGACTGATGTTGGATGAGAAGACCTGGCTCAGCATCAGAATTCCAATTCATTCCAAAGGTGCTCAGTAGTGTTGAGGTCAGGGCTCTGTACAAGACACTGGAGTTCCTCCACACCAAACTGGTCATCCATGTGTTTATGGAGCTGGCTTTGTACACAGGGGACAGTCATGCGGGAACAGAAAAGGGTCTACACCAAACTGTTGCCATAAGTTTGGGAGAGCACAATTGTCTACAATGTCTTTGTATGATGGAATATTATCAGGACCCTTCATTGGAGACACCTAATCTCCATCATTTGGAGGAATATATGCATCCTTTGGGTCATATCGTGTATCTGTTAAGAGTGAGGTGACCCTATTACCAATTATTATTGGTAGGGTTCTTCAATCAAGAACCTCCAAGCCCAGGACTGATGTTGGATGAGAAGACCTGGCTCAGCATCAGAACTCCAATTCATCCCGAAGGTGCTCAATAGAGTTGAGGTCAGGGCTCTATAAAGAACACTCAGGTTCCTCCATGACCTCAACCCTACTGAAGACCTTTGGGATGAGAAAACCACATCCAAAAGACGTTTGGTAGGATTAAGGGCAGATACTGATGTTGGATGAGAAGACCTTATACCAAAAGGTCTTCCAAAAGTATGGCTGAGGTCGGGGCTTTGTGCAAGACACTGGAGTTCCTCCACACCGAGCTGGTCATCCATGTCTTTATGGAGCTGGCTTTGTACACGAGGGACAGACATGCGGGAACAGAAAAGGGTCTTCACCAAACTGCTACCACAAGGCTGGAAGAGTACAATTGTCTACAATGTCTTCGCACGATGGAGTATTACTACTAGGACCCTTCACTGGAGACCCCTGAACTCAGACAGACTTTCACATACTTTTGTCCATATAAATATATAAGTAATCAGTGTCCATGAAGCTGACCATACATGGTACAATCTGACTGTACAGTCTGCTTTGAATTTACCACCAACTATGTAACGTGAGAATCTGTCTAGGTAATCAATTCAGTTCCTGTCCAATCAGTAAGGCCCTTGTGGTACAGCATTGGTGGGGAATCTAAAGGAGATTGTGGTGAATCTCAGGGTCATTTTTCAGGTTATTCCAAGTCAATTTGGGGACGTCGGTGGCTTCGTGTCACCTCTTTCCGGTTCTCCAGGTCCTCCAGCATGGTGTCCACAAGCAGCAGAAGTTCCTCCACACGGGCGCCATCATACGAATCTTGTGATTTGTTCAGCGTCTGGTCAGGCAGAAGCCTCTCGCTCAGCTTTCTCAGGGCTCGATGTAGGGCCTTCCACAGAAAGAGGACCTGTCATTCACCAACTACACTTCATATATGATGTGACCAGAAGAGGCAGATATTACCCGTACCTTCAGGGAAAGCAGCTGTCCGGCCCATAGCTCCACCGTTGGCAGAATGTGGATGAAGTCAGCTTCGTCTGGGGTGCCCTCACCTCGGGGGTTGTGTTTATAGAGCAGCTGAGGGGCCCGGGGACCGCTGATCACCGAACTGATGTCAGAAAGGATCTGAGAAACACACAAAACATCACAAACTTTCAGAACCTGAATATGACTGTATTATCATGTAGTGGAAACAGAACAGACACCTTCATATTGGAAGTGTTAGATGCTTAGGCTGAGGGTGCAATTACTGGAACCGAGCCCCCCTGTGGCTCCCCTGCAGCTGGCTTGTCCTCTTCTCCCTCCTGGCGGCTTTCAGCTGCTGCAGGGAGAGCCACAGGGAGATCAGTTCCAGTAATTGCGCCATCCCCTGGCCATGTCATATTTACTGTCCCCTATCTCCTGAATGAACACAGTGAGAGATCAGCAGCGATCCCCCCTGTGTTTATTCAAAACCGAAGCACAGCAAACTGTGAATGAACAGGGAGTCTCTGTACAGAGCGCCTTCTGAATGTTTATTCTGTGTTGCAGCTGAGGATGTAGAGAAAAGATTGAAGAATCGACATCCTCAATCTGTTTCTCTGTTTCAAAAGTGAGACATCAGGGGTCCTTATATTTCACTAAAGCCCCCCCCACTGGGTTGTAAAAAAAGAAACTTAAAAAAAAGAAATTGTAAAAAGTAATTTAAATAACATAACTAAAGCTCACACACAGTGGTACTCCGGTCACGTGGTTGAGTGGTTTGTCATGTGGCTGGAGCCACCTTCTACTCTATGGGCTCATTCAGATGGGTGCCGAGTCCGGCTGTCCTTGCTGAGCCACTTTTTACTGTAAACTGTCTGTTTGGATCCCAGCACCCACTCCTGCACCCGCTCCTGCACCCACTCCTGCACCCACTCCTGCACCCACTCCTGCACCCACTCCAGCACCCACTCCTGCACCCACTCCAGCACCCACTCCAGCACCCACTTCTATGGGGTTCACGAAGCTCTCCGTGGGATGCACATGCAGCAAAAAGCAGCCCAACATTGAGGACAGGACTCAGCACCCGTCTGAATGAGTCCTATTGGGAACCAGCGACTGTATGAGCACAGCCACAGGTCTTAATTCGATGGGTGTGCAGGTGAAGGTGAGCGGTCCCAAAATGCACACTGTTGGGGGGGTGATGAGGTTGGGATAACCCAAAGGGTTGGGAGGGGGCAATGTCAGGTAGGCTCTACGGGGCCCCATGATTTCCAACAGGAGCCCTGATTGGAAACATTGTCGTATGTTAAGTAATAATACAGCCATGACACAACATGCACGCTAGTGTCCCCCCCCCCCCCCCCCCCCGTGTCTCTGTACCTTGTGTAGCTTTGTAGAGGTCTGCGCCTGCCTCAGGTTAGAGGTAGCAGTGGGCACCAGATCCTTCAGATCCAGAACATTCAGCTCTCGGCACACGTTCTGTATGAGAAAACAAAGTGCACATGGGAACTGAGAATCCAGGAGAAAGGATTGTACACATGACACATAGCTATAGGACGAGATATACGGAATGTATACAGGACACCTAGTGATAGGACGGGATATACGGAATGTATACAGGACACATAGTGAGAGGACGAGATATACGGAATGTATGCAGGACACCTAGTGAGAGGACGGGATATACGGAATGTATACAGGACACATAGAGAGAGGACGGGATATACGGAATGTACACATGACACATAGCTATAGGACGAGATATACGGAATGTATACAGGACACATAGTGATAGGACGAGATATACGGAATGTATACAGGACACATAGAGAGAGGACGGGATATATACAGAATGTATACAGGACACATAGTGATAGGACGAGATATACGGAATGTATACAGGACACCTAGTGATAGGACGAGATATACGGAATGTATACAGGACACCTAGTGATAGGACGGGATATACGGAATGTACACATGACACATAGCTATAGGACGAGATATACGGAATGTATACAGGACACATAGCTATAGGACGAGATATACGGAATGTATACAGGACACATAGCTATAGGATGAGATATACGGAATGTATACAGGACACCTAGTGATAGGACGAGATATACGGAATGTATACAGGACACATAGTGATAGGACGGGATATACGGAATGTACACATGACACATAGCTATAGGACGAGATATACGGAATGTATACAGGACACATAGTGATAGGACGGGATATACGGAATGTACACATGACACATAGCTATAGGACGAGATATACGGAATGTATACAGGACACATAGCTATAGGACGAGATATACGGAATGAATACAGGACACCTAGTGATAGGACGAGATATACGGAATGTATACAGGACACCTAGTGATAGGACGGGATATACGGAATGTACACATGACACATAGAGAGAGGACGAGATATATGGAATGTATACAGAGACGTAGAGAGAGGACGAGATATACGGAATGTATACAGGACACCTAGTGAGAGGACGAGATATACGGAATGTATACAGGACACATAGTGATAGGACGAGATATACGGAATGTATACAGGACACATAGAGAGAGGACGAGATATATGGAATGTATACAGAGACGTAGAGAGAGGACGAGATATACGGAATGTATACAGGACACCTAGTGAGAGGACGAGATATACGGAATGTATACAGGACACATAGTGATAGGACGAGATATACGGAATGTATACAGGACACATAGAGAGAGGACGAAATATATGGAATGTATACAGAGACGTAGTGAGAGGACGAGATATACGGAATGTATACAGGACACAGAGAGAGGACGAGATATACGGAATGTATACAGGACACCTAGTGAGAGGACGAGATATACGGAATGTATACAGGACACATAGTGAGAGGACGAGATATACGGAATGTATACAGGACACCTAGTGAGAGGACGAGATATACGGAATGTATACAGGACACCTAGTGAGAGGACGAGATATACGGAATGTATACAGGACACCTAGTGAGAGGACGAGATATACGGAATGTATACAGGACACATAGAGAGAGGACGAGATATATGGAATGTATACAGAGATGTAGAGAGAGGACGAGATATACGGAATGTATACAGGACACCTAGTGAGAGGACGAGATATACGGAATGTATACAGGACACATAGTGATAGGACGAGATATACGGAATGTATACAGGACACATAGAGAGAGGACGAGATATATGGAATGTATACAGAGACGTAGAGAGAGGACGAGATATACGGAATGTATACAGGACACCTAGTGATAGGACGAGATATACGGAATGTATACAGGACACATAGAGAGAGGACGAGATATATGGAATGTATACAGAGACGTAGTGAGAGGACGAGATATACGGAATGTATACAGGACACAGAGAGAGGACGAGATATACGGAATGTATACAGGACACATAGTGAGAGGACGAGATATACGGAATGTATACAGGACACATAGTGAGAGGACGAGATATACGGAATGTATACAGGACACCTAGTGAGAGGACGAGATATACGGAATGTATACAGGACACCTAGTGAGAGGACGAGATATACGGAATGTATACAGGACACCTAGTGAGAGGACGAGATATACGGAATGTATACAGGACACATAGTGATAGGACGAGATATACGGAATGTATACAGGACGCATATAGAGAGGACGAGATATACGGAATGTATACAGGACACATGATATGGTACAGGGCGAGAGGACGGGATATACGGAATGTATACAGGACACATGATATAGTAGAGGGTGAGAGGACGGGATATACGGAATGTATACAGGACACTTGATATAGTAGACGGTGAGAGGACGGGATATACGGAATGTATACAGGACACATGATATGGTACAGGGCGAGAGGACGGGATATACGGAATGTATACAGGAGGCATATAGAGAGGACGAGATATACGGAATGTATACAGGACACCTAGTGAGAGGACGGGATATACGGAATGTATACAGGACACATAGTGATAGGACGAGATATACGGAATGTATACAGGACACATGATATGGTACAGGGTGAGAGGACGGGATATACGGAATGTATACAGGACACATGATATGGTACAGGGTGAGAGGACGGGATATACGGAATGTATACAGGACACATGATATGGTACAGGGTGAGAGGACGGGATATACGGAATGTATACAGGACACATGATATGGTACAGGGTGAGAGGACGGGATATATGGAATGTATACAGGACACATGATATGGTACAGGGCGAGAGGACGGGATATACGGAATGTATACAGGACACATGATATAGTAGAGGGTGAGAGGACGGGATATACGGAATGTATACAGGACACATAGTGAGAGGACGGGATATACGGAATGTATACAGGGCACATAGTGAGAGGACGGGATATACGGAATGTATACAGGACACATGATATAGTAGAGGGTCAGAGGACGGGATATACGGAATGTATACAGGACACATGATATAGAACAGGGCGAGAGGACGGGATATACGGAATGTATACAGGACACATGATATAGTACAGGGTCAGAGGACAGGATATACGGAATGTATACAGGACACATGATATAGTAGAGGGTCAGAGGACGAGATATACGGAATGTATACAGGACACATGATATAGTACAGGGTCAGAGGACGGGATATACGGAATGTATACAGGACACATGATATGGTACAGGGCGAGAGGACGGGATATACGGAATGTATACAAGACACATATAGAGAGGACGAGATATACGGAATGTATACAGGACACAGTGATAGGACGAGATATACGGAATGTATACAGGACACATGATATAGTACAGGGTCAGATGACGGGATATACGGAATGTATACAGGACACAGTGATAGGACGAGATATACGGAATGTATACAGGACACATGATACAGTAGAGGGTCAGAGGACGGGATATACGGAATGGTGACACCAAGGTGGAGATACCTGGAGGTGGAGCTGACACTCAGCAGCCGGCAGAAGATCCGAACCTGTGAGATCTGTATTCTCTGCATCACCGCGGCTCTCATCTCTCTTCTCCTTCTTCATCCCCCGAACCCTGCAATGTGACAGATCACATATCATCAGCTCTTCCAATGTCTCACCCAGAGAGCTGACAATCTAACGGAGATTCAGAGTCACCGGACATCTGACAGGACGGCCATAAACATGGAGTCTTACCGGATGTTATTCTGGAGGAGAATCTTCTCCATTTTCCTCATCTGCTGCTTGTGTAGACGGAATTCTTTGGCTGAGGGTCTGAGAACAGATGAGAGAAGAGAGATCTTACATCTCAGAGGAATATCTCTGTCTGACTCTTTGTGCTGATTAGTTTAGGACTTTGGGTACATCAAACCTGTCTCTGCTCCCCCTAGCCCGTGACTGGGGGGACACCGCTGTCTCTGCTCCCCATAGCCCATGACTGGGGGGACACCGCTGTCTCTGCTCCCCATAGCCCGTGACTGGGGGGACACCGCTGTCTCTGCTCCCCATAGCCCGTGACTGGGGGGACACCGCTGTCTCTGCTCCCCCTAGCCCGTGACTGGGGGGACACCGCTGTCTCTGCTCCCCATAGCCCATGACTGGGGGGACACCGCTGTCTCTGCTCCCCATAGGCCGTGACTGGGGGGACACCGCTGTCTCTGCTCCCCATAGCCCGTGACTGGGGGGACACCGCTGTCTCTGCTCCCCATAGCCCGTGACTGGGGGGACACCGCTGTCTCTGCTCCCCATTGCCCATGACTGGGGGGACACCGCTATCTCTGCTCCCCATAGCCCATGACTGGGGGGACACCGCTGTCTCTGCTCCCCACTGCCCATGACTGCGGTGACACTGCAGTCTCTGCTCCCCATAGCCCATGACTGGGGTGACACCGCTGTCTCTGCTCCCCATAGCCCATGACTGGGGTGACACCGTTGTCTCTGCTCCCCAAAGCCCATGATTGGGGTGACACATCTGTCTGTGCTCCCCATAGGCCATGACTGGGGTGACACATCTGTCTGTGCTCCCCATAGCCCATTACTGGGGTGACACCGCTGTCTCTGCTCCCCAAAGCCCATGATTGGGTTGACACATCTGTCTGTGCTCCCCATAGGCCATGACTGGGGTGACACATCTGTCTGTGCTCCCCATAGGCCATGACTGGGGTGACACATCTGTCTGTGCTCCCCATAGCCCATTACTGGGGTGACACCACCGTCTCTGCTCCCCATAGCCCATGACTGGGGTGACACCGCTATCTGTGCTCCTCATAGCCCATGACTGGGGTGACACCGCTGACTCTACATAACACTCTGCTATCCTCACATTACTATTGACAAGAAGGCGTAAATTATTGTATTCAGTTACTAACAGTGTGAATCCATGGCACGGCCTACCAGGGACTGACAGAGACATGACCAGCGCAGACATCACATCCTGTAAAAGTGGAGGCTCTACGGAGGATGAATGGAGGTGTATACAGGGACTGCAGACAGGTGCTCTTACCTGCTCTCCATCTCCCGTCTGATCTGATCATTCTCTCTCACCAACTCCTCATTCCTCCTCCTCGAATCCTTAATCTGCTCCTGATAGGACTGTGGAATACAATAGGCAGAAATTATCTCAAAAGCAAATAAACTCCAACATATAGAGGGACAGAGACCTCGTCAGGAGAGGTTACAACAGCGGGCCTTCCCCCTCCGCAAGGCCGGGCCATTCCCCCTCCGCAAAGCCGGGCCATTCCCCCTCCGCAAAGCCGGGCCATTCCCCCTCCACGAGGCCAGGCCATTCCCCCTCCACGAGGCCAGGCCATTCCCCCTTTGCCTTCTACAAAGCCCGGTGTACCTGTACGGGGCAGTATAGTAAGCCCGGTGTACCTGTACGGGGCAGTGTAGTAAGCCCGGTGTACCTGTACTGGGCAGTGTAGTAAGCCCGGTGTACCTGTACTGGGCAGTGTAGTGAGCCCGGTGTACCTGTATGGGGCAGTGTAGTAAGCCCGGTGTACCTGTACTGGGCAGTATAGTAAGCCCGGCGTACCTGTACGGGGCAGTGTAGTAAGCCCGGCGTACCTGTACGGGGCAGTATAGTAAGCCCGGCGTACCTGTACGGGGCAGTGTAGTAAGCCCGGTGTACCTGTACGGGGCAGTATAGTAAGCCCGGTGTACCTGTACTGGGCAGTGTAGTAAGCCCGGTGTACCTGTACTGGGCAGTGTAGTAAGCCCGGTGTACCTGTACGGGGCAGTATAGTAAGCCCGGTGTACCTGTACGGGGCAGTATAGTAAGCCCGGTGTACCTGTACGGGGCAGTATAGTAAGCCCGGTGTACCTGTACGGGGCAGTGTAGTAAGCCCGGTGTACCTGTACGGGGCAGTGTAGTAAGCCCGGTGTACCTGTACGGGGCAGTATAGTAAGCCCGGTGTACCTGTACGGGACAGTGTAGTAAGCCCGGTGTACCTGTACATTTTGCCTGGAACAGGCAGATTCTGCAGCTGACAGGTACATGGAGACACGGAGTCTCACAATCTTTGTATTTCCTAGACACGCACACGCACACGCAGACACACACACACATCACCTTTATTAGAGCTTTATAATTCGGCGTTGTATCCAAATCAAGAGACCCGTCTGACGATTTTCTGTCCAGAACTGGAACGTCCAGCGCCTCGTACCTCCTAGAAGTAAAACACAGATTTGTGTCACTTTGGCTGCAGCAGAAAAATGCAGCGAATGGAACCGGCACCTCAGTAATATACAGCAACATCCGATCAATAATATACAGCAACATCCGATCAATAATATACATCAACATCCGATCAATAATACTACATACAGCAACATCCGATCAATAATATACAGCAACATCCGATCAATAATATACATCAACATCCGATCAATAATACTACATACAGCAACATCCGATCAATAATATACAGCAACATCCGATCAATAATATACATCAACATCCGATCAATAATATACATCAACATCCGATCAATAATATACATCAACATCCGATCAATAATATACAGCAACATCTGATCAATAATACTACATACAGCAACATCCGATCAATAATATACAGCAACATCTGATCAATAATACTACATACAGCAACATCCGATCAATAATATACATCAACATCCGATCAATAATATACATCAACATCCGATCAATAATACTACATACAGCAACATCCGATCAATAATATACAGCAACATCTGATCAATAATACTACATACAGCAACATCTGATCAATGATATACAGCAACATCTGATCAATGATATACAGCAACATCTGATCAATAATATACAGCAACATCCGATCAATAATATACATCAACATCCGATCAATAATATACATCAACATCCGATCAATAATACTACATACAGCAACATCTGATCAATAATATACAGCAACATCTGATCAATGATATACAGCAACATCTGATCAATAATATACAGCAACATCCGATCAATAATATACAGCAACATCCGATCAATAATATACAGCAACATCTGATCAATAATACTACATACAGCAACATCCGATCAATAATATACAGCAACATCCGATCAATAATATACAGCAACATCCGATCAATAATACACAGCAACATCCGATCAATAATATACAGCAACATCCGATCAATAATATACAGCAATATCCGATCAATAATATACAGCAACATCTGATCAATAATACTACATACAGCAACATCTGATCAATAATATACAGCAACATCTGATCAATAATATACAGCAACATCCGATCAATAATATACAGCAACATCCGATCAATAATATACAGCAACATCCGATCAATAATATACATCAACATCCGATCAATAATATACATCAACATCTGATCAATAATACTACATACAGCAACATCTGATCAATAATATACAGCAACATCTGATCAATAATACTACATACAGCAACATCCGATCAATAATATACAGCAACATCTGATCAATAATATACAGCAACATCCGATCAATAATATACAGCAACATCCGATCAATAATATACAGCAATATCTGATCAATAATACTACATACAGCAACATCTGATCAATAATATACAGCAACATCCGATCAATAATATACAGCAACATCCGATCAATAATATACAGCAACATCCGATCAATAATATACAGCAACATCCGATCAATAATATACAGCAACATCCGATCAATAATATACAGCAATATCCGATCAATAATATACAGCAATATCTGATCAATAATATACAGCAACATCTGATCAATAATATACAGCAATATCCGATCAATAATATACAGCAACATCTGATCAATAATATACAGCAATATCCGATCAATAATATACAGCAACATCTGATCAATAATATACAGCAATATCTGATCAATAATATACAGCAACATCCGATCAATAATACTACATACAGCAACATCCGATCAATAATATACATCAACATCTGATCAATAATACTACATACAGCAACATCCGATCAATAATATACAGCAACATCTGATCAATAATATACAGCAATATCTGATCAATAATATACAGCAACATCCGATCAATAATATACATCAACATCCGATCAATAATATACATCAACATCTGATCAATAATACTACATACAGCAACATCTGATCAATAATATACAGCAACATCTGATCAATAATACTACATACAGCAACATCCGATCAATAATATACAGCAACATCTGATCAATAATATACAGCAACATCCGATCAATAATATACAGCAACATCCGATCAATAATATACAGCAATATCTGATCAATAATACTACATACAGCAACATCTGATCAATAATATACAGCAACATCCGATCAATAATATACAGCAACATCCGATCAATAATATACAGCAACATCCGATCAATAATATACAGCAACATCCGATCAATAATATACAGCAACATCCGATCAATAATATACAGCAATATCCGATCAATAATATACAGCAATATCTGATCAATAATATACAGCAACATCTGATCAATAATATACAGCAATATCCGATCAATAATATACAGCAACATCTGATCAATAATATACAGCAATATCCGATCAATAATATACAGCAACATCTGATCAATAATATACAGCAATATCTGATCAATAATATACAGCAACATCCGATCAATAATACTACATACAGCAACATCCGATCAATAATATACATCAACATCTGATCAATAATACTACATACAGCAACATCCGATCAATAATATACAGCAACATCTGATCAATAATATACAGCAACATCTGATCAATAATATACAGCAATATCCGATCAATAATATACAGCAATATCTGATCAATAATATACAGCAACATCTGATCAATAATACTACATACAGCAACATCTGATCAATAATATACAGCAACATCTGATCAATAATATACAGCAACATCCGATCAATAATATACAGCAACATCCGATCAATAATATACAGCAACATCCGATCAATAATATACAGCAACATCCGATCAATAATATACAGCAACATCCGATCAATAATATACAGCAACATCCGATCAATAATATACAGCAACATCCGATCAATAATATACATCAACATCTGATCAGTTGATAGGTAAGGTGTCCCCTCACCGGCACAGGCAGGGAACGTTGTCCGCACCAAAGTCCAGTAACCTGCAATAGGAAGAGGAGAAAGGACAGCGCTCTAACCGCCCGTGTAATCCTATATATGGGGGATGGCCTCAGCCGTCTTGCCGGCCACGCCCCCTGATGGTGGGAGGGGGCAAAACACGTCAGTGGCATGGCTGAGGCCATCCCCCATACATAGGATTACACGGGCGGTTAGAGCGCTGTCCTTTCTCCTCTTCCAATATCTGATCAATAAGACTTTACAATGTGATAACACTGCAGCCGCTGTACATGACAGCCAATCAGCTTCTATCTTAAACTTGCTCAGTTAAACGTTGAAAATGAAAGGCAGAAGCTGATTGGCTCGCATGCTCAGCTGCCCCAGTCCTAGTAATTCCCCTTCTATATGTGTTATATTCACTCTGGGAGTCAGTAGATATTGGAACATTATAGGGACAAAAACATCCCAGCATGCTGTTCCCTAGTATTATATGAAAGAACGCATCCTCGGCGTCCCTTTAAACATGCATGCTGTTCCCTAGTATTATATGAAAGAACGCATCCCTGGCATCCCTTTAAACATGCATGCTGTTCCCTAGTATTATATGAAAGAACGCATCCCTGGCATCCCTTTAAACATGCATGCTGTTCCCTAGTATTATATGAAAGAACGCATCCCTGGCATCCCTTTAAACATGCATGCTGTTCCCTAGTATTATATGAAAGAACGCATCCCTGGCATCCCTTTAAACATGCATGCTGTTCCCTAGTATTATATGAAAGAACGCATCCACGGCATCCCTTTAAACATGCATGCTGTTCCCTAGAATTATATATGAGAACGCATCCCTGGCATCCCTTTAAACATGCATGCTGTTCCCTAGTATTATATGAAAGAACGCATCCCCGGCATCCCTTTAAACATGCATGCTCCTCCCTGCTGGCCACTAGATGCTCCAGACTTTAGCTGTGCAATCTGCTGATCAGATCTAACAGAGTGCATTCCAAAAAAAAAAAAAAAAACTGATCAGCAGATTGCACAGCTAAAGTCTGCAGCACCCAGGGATGCCGGGATGTGTGCGTTCATATAACGCTTGCTAACAGCAGTACAGCCGCTGACCGCAGCCCTAGCAATCTACCCACACATGATGAAGAGCAAAAAATGATTGATTGTAAAGAAAGACAATAGCTGTGAGAAGGTGGCCAAGGACAGTACGGATCAGGACATACATACATACAGTGGGGATGGAAAGTTTGGGCACCCCAGCTAAAAATGTGTATTAATGTGCATAAAGAAGCCAAGGAAAGATGGAAAAATCTCCAAAAGGCATCAAATTACAGATTAGACATTCTTATAATATGTCAACAAAAGTTAGATTTTATTTCCATCATTTACACTTTCAAAATAACAGAAAACAAAAAATGGCGTCTGCAAAAGTTTGGGCCCCCTGCAGAGTTTATAGCATGCACTGCCCCCTTTGCCAAGCTGAGACCTGCCAGTGTCATGGATTGTTCTCAATCATCGTCTGGGAAGACCAGGTGATGTCAATCTCAAAGGTTTTAAGTGCCCCGACTCATCTGACCTTGCCCCAACAATCAGCACCATGGGTTCTTCTAAGCAGTTGTCTAGAAAACTGAAACTGAAAATAGTTGACGCTCACAAAGCTGGAGAAGGCTATAAGAAGATAGCAAAGCGTTTTCAGATGTCAATATCCTCTGTTCGGAATGTAATTAAGAAATGGCAGTCATCAGGAACAGTGGAAGTTAAAGCAAGATCTGGAAGACCAAGAAAAATATCAGACAGAACAGCTGGCAGGATTGTGAGAAAAACAATTCCAAACCCACGTTTGACGGCACGATCCCTCCAGAAAGATCTGGCAGACACTGGAGTTGTGGTCACTATTCCACTATAAAGAGATACTTGTACAAATATGGGCTTCATGGAAGAGTCATCAGAAGAAAACCTCTTCTACGTCCTCACCACAAAAATCATCGTTTGAACTTTGCAAATGAACATATAGACAAGCCTGATGCATTTTGGAAACAAGTTCTGTGGACCGAAGAGGTTAAAATTGAACTTTTTGGCCGAAATGAGCAAAGGTACGTTTGGAGAAGAAGGGGCACAGAATTTAATGAAAAGAACCTCTGTCCAACTGTGAAGCATGGGGTTGGATCCATCATGCTTTGGGGTTGTGTTGCAGCCAGTGGCACAGGGAACATCTCACGAGTAGAAGGAAAAATGGATTCAATAACATTTCAGCAAATTTTGGATGGTAACTTGATGCCGTCTGTGAAAAAGCTGAAGTTAAAGAGAGGATGGCTTCTACAAATGGATAATGATCCTAAACACACCTGGAAATCCACGGGGGATTACATCAAGAGGCGTAAACTGAAGGTTTTGCCATGGCCTTCACAATCTCCTGACCTCAACATCATTGAAAATCTATGGAGAGACCTTAGAAGAGCCGTGCGTGACAGACAGCCCAGAAATCTCAAAGAACTGGAAGACTTTTGTAAGGAAGAATGGGCAAAGATACCTCAAACAAGAATTGAAAGACTCTTGGCTGGCTACAAAAAGCGTTTACAAGCCGTGATACTTGCCAAAGGGGGCAGTACAAGATATTAACTCTGCAGGGGGCCCAAACTTTTGCAGACGCCATTTTTTTGTTTTCTGTTATTTTGAAAGTGTAAATGATGGAAATAAAATCTAACTTTTGTTGACATATTATAAGAATGTCTAATCTGTAATTTGATGCCTTTTGGAGATTTTTCCATCTTTCCTTGGCTTCTTTATGCACATTAATACACATTTTTAGCTGGGGTGCCCAAACTTTCCATTCCCACTGTATACACCAATATCTGATGAATATATACACGGCTCCACCAAATGAGAGGAAGACTCTGAGAACCCATCAGATCCCAATGGGGAGGGATCTCCTGCTGGATCTCTATCCTGACATGGACGGGGGATGGGTGATGGGGGGGGACGTCCCATCATTGGATGGAAATGATGGACCTACAGAGGACTGAATTCACAGACACCCCGAAAATCAAAGTGAAGAAATGATGCAGCAGGCGAGTCCATGTTGGTGAAATGTCATTGCAGCAACTCAGAATGGTCCTCAGTAGTCTGTGTGGCCCCCACGTGCTTGTATGCATGCCTGACAACGTCGGGGGAGGCTCCTAAGGAGACCACGGATGGTGTCCTGGGGGATTTCCTCCCAGATCTGGACCATCACTGAGCTCCTGGACAGTCTGAGGTGCAACCTTTATAGGAATGTCCTCCTGCGCTCCACAGAGTAACTAAACAAGGCCGGCGGCTGTCATCTATACCCTTCACCTCGGGATGAAGAAGATCTAATACTGGATGAAGCGCTCAGCCATGAGGGGAATGAACGAATTAAACTAAATATAAACAAATAAATTAAAGTAAAATATTATATATATAATAAAGTGACTAGTGCTCCAAATAATTGTGCAAAAATAAATAATAAAAAATAAAAATATAAAAAAAATTCCAATACATAGATATTAACCTCTTGCCGACCGCGCATAGCCGAAAGACGGCTTCACCGCGGCCGGCCAGTTCTGAGTGGACGTCATATGATGTCCTCCCAGAACGCGCTCTCCTGCGCGCCCCAGGGGCACCCGGCGCACCCGGCGATCTCCGTGATCGGTGTCCTACGGACACAGCTGATCACGTGATGTGGTGAAAGGCCGATCCCACCGGCCTTTTACCACGTGATCAGCGGTTTCCAATGACACGCTGATCACAGGGAAATGCAAGTGCCGGTTCTCGGCTGCACTTTCCTCACGCTGTCAGATCGTGAGGAATGTACTGCCGAGAACCGGCAGTTGTCAGAGCGGGGATCGGCACCGATCATCAGGGCACTGATGATCAGTGCCCTAATGATCGGTGCCCAGCAGTGACCCCCGCAAGTTCTGATCAGCAGTGCGCCCACTAGCCCCGCCCACCCATTCCCAGCAGTGCCCCCACCTGTGCCCAGCAGTGCCCCCACCTGTGCCCAGCAGTGCACCCACCTGTGCCACTCTGCAGTGCCACCTACCTGTGCCCAGAAGTGCCACCTACATGTGCCCAGCAGTGCCACCCACCTGTGCCCACCAGTGCCACCCACCTGTGCCCACCTGTGCCCACCCACCAGTGCTGTCCACCAGTGCAGCCCAGCAGTGCTGCCAGTCAGTGCCACCAGTCAGTGCCCAGGGGTTGTGCCAGTCAGTGCCGCCAGTCAGTGCCCAGAAGTGATGCCAGTCAGTGCCGTCTATCAGTACCCATCATCAGTGTCACCTATCAGTGCCACCTATCCGTGACCCCTAATTAGTACTGCCTATCAGTGCCCTTTAGTGCTGCCTATCAGTGCCCATCAGTGCCGCCTATCAGTGCCCATCAGTGCTGCCTCATCAACGCACATCAGTGAAGGAGAAAAAATACCTGTTTGAAAAATTTTATAAAAAACAAATAAACTTTTTTTTTTTTTCAAATTTTTTGCACTTTTTTTAATTTATAGCGCAAAAAGTAAAGTGCCCAGTGGTGATTAAATACCACCAAAAGAAAGCTCTATTTGTGAGAAAAAAATTATCAAAATTTCATATGGGTACAATGTTGCATGACCGCGCAATTGTCAATCAAAGTGCAGCAGCGCTGAAAGCTGAAAATTGGCCTGGTAAGGAAGGGGGTATAAATGCCGGGTAGGCGAGGGGTTAAAGTGAAGGTGATTGGTGCTTCAAATCAGTCAATGTGTACAGACCAAACAAACCACCAATCTGCCACCCAGTGGCTAAAACTGGTACTAAATTTATACACTAAAGGTATAAAAAGTGACAAGTGCCCAAAAACTAAATATATATATAAATATACAAATCCACACATAATCATGTACATTAAATATATATAAAATAAAAAAAAAATATAATAAATATATATATAAAATATGATCCTGAAGAAGCCACGTGTTCGGGGCGTAACGCGTAGAGCGCAGTGACGTCATTTCTGGGTGGAGCTCGGTGACGCAGTTCCGGTGATGGACTTCCGGCTTTTCGCCATCTTGAGTCCTCTAGTACACCCATAACATATGGGAAACCGCGGGTTGTATACTTGGACCATGTGAGTGATTTATCCGGCGTCTTTCTGAATATATTGGATGTATTACACGATGGAAGTATTCTTGTTTACCCTTCCAGGGCCCTGATATTGTATCGCTGAGTCTCTCTGCCCAATACATTTGGAGAGGATATCGGAGGGACAGATGAGGTGTTGCGGAATCATCAATATTATCGGAAATTAATCAGAGTGGAATATCTGGTCACATGATTTGTGGCCCTTAGGGGTGGAATAAAGGAGGTGAGGAGGCACTGTAGCCACTGGAGGATATCTGCAGAGTGTCACTCCTGGTTTCTGAGCACAAGACTTTGAAGTGGAAAAACATTAATTCAGATTCACATCATAAGAGTGATAACACCATTGTTGCACTTTAGTTTGGATCTATTTTTTGTTCACTTGTCACTTTAGGCGGTGATTGTTCACTCTGTATTTATTCACATTTTTATATATATTTAATGTACATGATTATGTGTGGATTTGTATATATATATTTAATGTACATGATTATGTGTGGATTTGTATATATATATATAATGTACATGATGTGTGGATTTGTATATATATATATTTAATGTACATGATTATGTGTGGATTTGTATATTTATATATGTAATGTACATTATGTGTGGATTTGTATATATATATATTTAATGTACATTATGTGTGGATTTGTATATATATATATTTAATGTACAAGATTATGTGTGGATTTGTATATATATATATATTTAATGTACATGATTATGTGTGGATTTGTATATATATATTTAATGTACATGATGTGTGGATTTGTATTTATATATATTTAGTTTTTGGGCACTTGTCACTTTTTATACCTTTAGTGTATAAATGTAGTACCAGTTTTAGCCACTGGGTGGCAGATTGGTGGTTTGTTTGGTCTGTACACATTGACTGATTTGAAGCACCAATCACCTTCACTTTATTTAAAATGTATGTATTGGAAATTTTTTATATCTTTATTTTTGCACATTTATTTGGAGCACTAGTCACTTTATTATATATATATATAATATTTTATTTTAATTTATTTGTTTATATTTAGTTTAATTAGTTCATTACCCTCATGGCTGAGCGCTTCATCCAGTATTAGAAGTCTGAGGTGCAACCTGGTGGCGTCGGATGGACCGAAACATGACATCCCAGAGGGGTTCTATTGGATTTAGGTCAGGGGAGCGTGGGGGCCATTCAATGGTATTATTTCCTTCATCCTCCAGGAACTGCCTGCATCTCCCCCCCATGAGGCCGGGCATTGTCATGCACCAGGAGGAACCCGGGACCCACCGCGCCGGGAGGAACCCGGGACCCACCGCGCCGGGAGGAACCCGGGACCCACCGCGCCGGGAGGAACCCGGGACCCACCGCGCCGGGAGGAACCCGGGACCCACCGCGCCGGGAGGAACCCGGGACCCACCGCGCCGGGAGGAACCCGGGACCCACCGCGCCGGGAGGAACCCGGGACCCACCGCGCCAGGAGGAACCCAGGACCCACCGCGCCAGGAGGAACCCAGGACCCACCGCGCCAGGAGGAACCCAGGACCCACCGCGCCAGGAGGAACCCAGGACCCACCGCGCCAGGAGGAACCCAGGACCCACCGCGCCAGGAGGAACCCAGGACCCACCGCGCCAGGAGGAACCCAGGACCCACCGCGCCAGAAGGAACCCAGGACCCACCGCGCCAGAAGGAACCCAGGACCCACCACGCCAGGAGGAACCCAGGACCCACCACGCCAGGAGGAACCCAGGACCCACCGCTCCGGGAGAAACCCGGGACCCACCGCACCAGGAGGAACCCAGGACCCACCGCACCAGGAGGAACCCCCTGCACCAGTGTAGGGTCTGACAATGGGTCCAAGGATTTCATCCCGATACCTAATGGCAGTCAGGGGGCCATTGTCTAGCCTGTAGAGGTCTGTGTGTTCCTCCATGGATATGCCCCCCCAGACCATCACTGACCCACCACCACAACGGTCATGCTGAACCATGTTACAGGCAGCAGAACGTTCTCCACGGCTTCTCCAGGCCCTTCATGTCTGTCACATGTGCTCAGGAGGAACCTGAAAAGCACAGGGCACCAGTGGTGGACCTGCCAATTCTGGGGTTCAATGGCCAATGCCAATCCAGCTCTATGGTGCCGGGCAGTGAGCACAGGGCCCACTAGAGGACGTCGGGACCTCAGACCACCCTCATTAAGTCTGTTTCTGATTGTTTGGTCAGAGACATTCCCACCAGTGGCCTGCTGGAGGTGATTTTGTAGGGCTCTGGCAGGGCTCATCCCGTTCCTCCTTGCACAAAGGAGCAGATACCGGTCCTGCTGATGGGTTAAGGACCTTCTACGGCCCTGTCCAGCCCTCCTAGAGGAACTGCCTGTCTCCTGGAATTTCCTCCATGCTCTTGTCTCCTGGAACCTCCTCTGTGCTCTCGTCTCCTGGAACCTCCTCCGTGCTCTTGTCTCCTGGAACCTCCTCCATGCTTTGGTCTCCTGGTATCTCCTACATGCTCTGGTCTCCTGGTATCTCCTACATGCTCTGGTCTCCTGGTATCTCCTCCATGCTCTTGTCTCCTGGAACCTCCTCAATGCTCTGGTACCTCCTCAATGCTCTGGTCTCCTGGTATCTCCTCCATGCTCTTGTCTCCTGGAACCTCCTCAATGCTCTGGTCTCCTGGAACCTCCTCCGTGTTCTTGTCTCCTGGAACCTCCTCCGTGTTCTTGTCTCCTGGAACCTCCTCCGTGCTCTTGTCTCCTGGAACCTCCTCCGTGCTCTGGTCTCCTGGTATCTCCTCAATGCTCTGGTCTCCTGGAACCTCCTCCATGCTCTGGTCTCCTGGAACCTCCTCCATGCTCTGGTCTCCTGGAACCTCCTCCATGCTCTTGTCTCCTGGAATCTCCTCCATGCTCTTGCCTCCTGGATTCTCCTCCGTGCTCGAGACTGTGCTGGGAGACACAGCAAACCTTCTGGCAACGGTACATATTGATGTGCCATCGTGGAGGAGTTGGACTGCCTGTGCCACCTCTGTAGGGTCCAGGTATGGCCTCATGCTACTAGTAGTGACACTGACCCGAGCCAAATGCAAAACGAGTGAAAAACAGAAAAGATGAGGAGGGAAAACATGTCAGTGGCCTCCACCTGTAAAAACCATTCCTGTTTTGGGGGTTGTCTCATTGTTGCCCATCTAGTGCACCTGTTAGTTAATGTCATTACCACCAAAGCAGCTGAAACTGATGACCACCCCCCTCTGCAACTTACCTGACCAGATCCATATCCCGGGAGTTTCATCGACTGGATGCCGGACTCGGATTACAAAGTCTGCCTTTCATTTTTTGAGCAAATATATGTACACACACACATACATGACAGCCAATCAGCTTCTTTCTTAAGCATGTTCAGTGAAGTGTTGAATATGAAAGGCAGAAGCTGATTGGCTCTCATGCACAGCTGTCCCAGTCCTAGTCATTTCCCTTCTCTAGGCACTATAATAACTCTGGGAGTCAGTAGAGGTCTTCCAGCGTTCCCTACAGTCCATGTATCACCATTCAGTCCCTACTGTACAGACCTGCAATGTGAAGAATGACAGTTGGGGGCGGGGCGAAGAAGGTCACAGCAGGTCCCATGATGCAATCCTGCTGTACCAGCATAATGTACTAATGAGGTCCCTGGAGAGGGTTGTATGTAATAAACATCTCCGTCACCATGGATCCAGGTCATGGAAACCAACATCTCTCCATCTGTCTTGTCTGCACTACGCCCCCTGCAGGCGGTATGTGCTACACCTCCTGGGATCCCAGCGGGGCCCTTCTAGGTGTCAGAAATCCCTCCAGCATGCACAACCTATGTCACCTTAAAGCTGGAGTGTAATATACAGTGAAGGAAATGCGTATTTGCTCCCCCCTGATGGTGAATGTTCGCCCCTCACACAGAAATGATCGGTCTAACAATGGAATGTTCGCCCCTCACACAGAAATGATCGGTCTAACAATGGAATGTTCGCCCCTCACACAGAAACGATCGGTCTAACAATGGAATGTTCGCCCCTCACACAGAAACGATCGGTCTAACAATGGAATCTTCTCCCCTCACACAGAAATGATCGGTCTAACAATGGAATGTTCGCCCCTCACACAGAAATGATCGGTCTAACAATGGAATGTTCGCCCCTCACACAGAAATGATCGGTCTAACAATGGAATGTTCGGTGTAACACTGAGAGACAGAATACAACAACAAATTCAGCAGAAATGCGTCTAACAAATGATGACGGATCTGCATGTTCATGAGGAAAAGAAGGATTTGCTCCCCTTCACAAAACATGACTTAGTACTTGGTGGCCAATCCCTTGTTGGCCATCAAAGAGGTCAGACGTTTCCTGGAGTTGGCCCCCAGGTTTGCACACATCTCAGGAGGGATTTTGGCCCACTCCTCTTGGCAGATCCTCTCCAAGTCATTAAGGTTTGGTGGCTGACATTTGGCGACTCGAACCTTCAGCTCCTCCACAGATTTTCCATCAGATGAAGGTGGAGACTGGCTAGGCCACTCCAGGACCTTAATGTGCTTCTTCTTGAGCCGCTCCTTTGTTGCCTTGGCCGTGTGTTTTGGGTCATTGTCATGCTGGAACACCCATCCACCACCCATTTTCAATGCCCTGGCTGAGGGAAGAAGGTTCTCACCCAAGATTTGAGGGTACATTGCCCCGTCCATCGTCCCTTTGATGCGGTGCAGTTGTCCTGTCCCCTTAGCAGAAACCCCCCCACAAAGCAGAATGTTTCCACCACCATGTTTCACAGTTGGGATGGTGTTCTTGGGGTCATAGGCAGCATTCCTCCTCCTCCAAACACGGCGAGTTGAGTTGATGCCAAAGAGCTGGATTTTGGTCTCCTCTGACCACAACACTCCCACCAGTCCTCCTCTGCATCATTCAGATGTTCAGTGGCAGACTTCAGACGGGCCTGGACATGGGCTTTCTTGAGCAGAGGGACCGTGCGGGCACTGCAGGATTTCAGTCCTTGTCGGCGTAGTGTGTTACCAATTGTTTTCTTGGTGACTGTGGTCCCAGCTGCCTGGAGATCATTGACAAGATCCTCACGTGTAGTTCTGGGATGATTCCTCACTGTTCTCATGATCATTGACACTCCACGAGGTGAGATCTTGCATGGTGCACCAGACCTACGGAGACTGACACTTGTTTTGTGTTTCTTCCATTTGTGAATGATTGCACCAACTGTTGTCACCTTCTCACCAAGCTGCTTGGCCATAGTTTGGTAGCCCAGTCCAGCCTTGTGTAGGTCTACCATCTTGTCCCTGACATCCTTGGACAGCTCTTTGGTCTTTGCCATGGTGGAGAGTTTGGAATCTGATGGTTTGATGGCTCCTGTGGACAGGTGTCTTTTATACAGGGAACACAATGAGATTAGCAGCACTCCCTTTAAGAGACTGCTTCTAATCTCAGCTTGTTACCTGTATGAGAGACACCTGGGAGCCAGAAATCCTGCTGAATGATAGGGGATCAAATCCTTCTTTCCCTCATGAACATGCAGATCCGTCATCATTTGTTAGACGCATTTCTGCTGAATTTGTTGTTGTATTCTGTCTCTCAGTGTTACACCAAACATTCCATTGTTAGACCGATCATTTCTGTGTGAGGGGCGAACATTCCATTGTTAGACCGATCATTTCTGTGTGAGGGGCGAACATTCCATTGTTAGACCGATCATTTCTGTGTGGGGGGGGGGGACATTCCATTGTTAGACCGATCACTTCTGTGTGAGGGGCGAACATTCCATTGTTAGACCGATCATTTCTGTGTGAGGGGCGACCATTCCATTGTTAGACCGATCATTTCTGTGTGAGGGGCGAACATTCCATTGTTAGACCGATCATTTCTGTGTGAGGGGCGAACATTCCATTGTTAGACCGATCATTTCTGTGTGAGGGGCGAACATTCCATTGTTAGACCGATCATTTCTGTGTGAGGGGTGAACATTCCATTGTTAGACCGATCATTTCTGTGTGAGGGGCGAACATTCCATTGTTAGACCGATCATTTCTGTGTGAGGGGAGAACATTCAGCATCAGCCGGGGAGCAAATACGCATTTCCTTCTTTGTATGCATACAATATCTTCTCCACCCCCCACATGATCAACATCAACATGCTTTGATGAAATACCTCTGTCAATCCCAGGGGTCTGCCAATTGTCGCTCTGTAGTAAGATCGAGCTTGGTGGAAGGGGCTGGTAGGCTCTTGTAAATGTCACAGCACTCTGCCTTGAGCATTATATGAACAAAAACATCCCAGCATGCTTTTCCCAGAAATTATATGAAAGAACACATCCTCGGCGTCCCTTTAAACATGCATGCTCCTCCCTGCTGGCCACTGGATGCTGCAGACTTTAGCTGTGCTATCTGCTGATCAGATCTAACAAGAGTGTATCCAAAAGACTGATCAGCAGATTGCACGGCTAAAGTCTACAGCACCCAGGGACCCCGGGATGTGTGCTTTCATATAATGCGTGCTACCAGCAGTACAGCCACTGACCGCAGCTCTAAAGATCATGGCCACTCCTGCAGGCGAGTCCATGTTGGTGAAATGTCATTGCAGCAACTCAGAATGGTCCTCTCTAGTCTGTGTGGCCCCCACGTGCCTGTATGCATGCCTGACGTCGGTGGGGGGGGGGGTTCTAATGAGACCACGGATGGTGTCCTGGGGGAATTCCTCCCAGATCTGGACCAGGGCATCACTGAGCTCCTGGACAGTCTGAGGTGCAACCTGGCGGCGTCGGATGGACCGAAACATGACATCTCAGAGGTATTCTATTGGATTTAGGTCAGGCGAGCGTGGGGGCCATTCAATGGTATCAATTCCTTCATCCTCCAGGAACTGCCTGCATACTCTCCCCATGTGAGGCCGGGCATTGTCGTGCACCAGGAGGAACCCAGGACCCCCTGCAACAGGAGGAACCCGGGACCCACCGCAGCACCAGGAGGAACCCGGGACCCGCCGCAGCACCAGGAGGTACCCGGGACCCGCCGCACCAGCAGGTACCCGGGACCCGCCGCACCAGCAGGTACCCGGGACCCGCCGCACCAGCAGGTACCCAGGACCCGCCGCACCAGCAGGAACCCAGGACCCGCCGCACCAGCAGGAACCCAGGACCCACCGCATCAGGAGGCACCCAGGACCCACCTCACCAGGAGGAACACAGGACCCACCGCACCAGGAGGAACCCAGGACCCACCGCATCAGGAGGAACCCAGAACCCACCGCACCAGGAGGAACCCAGGACCCACCGCACCAGGAGGAACCCAGGACCCACCTCACCAGGAAGCACCCAGGACCCACCGCACCAGGAGGAACCCAGGACCCACCTCACCAGGAAGCACCCAGGACCCTCCGCACCAGGAGGAACACAGGACCCACCGCACCAGGAGGAACCCAGGACCCACCGCACCAGGAGGAACCCAGGACCCACCGCACCAGGAGGCACCCAGGACCCTCCGCACCAGGAGGAACACAGGACCCACCGCACCAGGAGGAACACAGGACCCACCGCACCAGGAGGAACACAGGACCCACCGCACCAGGAGGCCCCCATGTTCTTCCATGCATGCCTGACAACGTCGGGGGAGGCTCCTAATGAGACCACGGATGGTGTCCTGGGGGATGTCCTCCCAGATCTGGACCATCACTGAGCTCCTGGACATTTTGAGGTGCTGGAAATTGAAGTAACTCAGACCGGAAATAGAGGCGGGCTCATGATGGCTGCCACAGCTATAAAAGGGTACGTTGTGCAGGAGGAGAAGTCTGCAGGAACTAGAGAGCCATGTGGTTCCCACGAGTGCAGGAGAAGAGCGAAGGCTGGAGGTCAGCAATAAAACAGAAACATCCAATCTGATGACCAGAAGACACCAACATGCCACTGCTGGGGTTCCTCCATGTCAGAGCACATACATATCATACATCAGCTATCACTGCATCACCCCTCCAGCAGAGGGCGCCCTCACACACCCAGCAGATACCTCAGTTCAGTCTGTAGCTGGTTCACTCGCCTCTCATAGTCATCAATCACATCCAGAACCCTGAAGAAGGAAAAGAAGACATTAGAAGGAGAAATTCAAGCAATGTTCCGATAATTTCCACAAACATGGAGATGGTGAAATCAGCCCGGAATTCTCCCCCGTCAGTCAGTGTAATTATATGTGTAGTATCAGG